>NC_022021.1:11271325-11325051 GCF_000317375.1 Microtus ochrogaster
TTTTCTCAATAAAAAAAATTAATAAATAAATAAAAAAATAACATCTTTAAAAAATTGGAAATTGGAAAAGATAGCTTACAAACTTTGAATGACTTTCAGAAATTATTGGCAGATATTCAATGGCTCTGACACTATTTAAAATTACCTATGAGAGATTGGAGACCCTCAATGAGATTATTAAGGGGAATAGTGATCCCAGTTCCCCTAGACATCTTACAGATGCTGCTAAACAGGTACTGGTTCTGGTGGAATATGTCATATAGATTCAACAGGTACATTACATTAATTATGATCAACTTAGGCACACATATATTTTGTCTACAAGATTCAATCCTGTGGCAGTACTATAATGGTCTGCTCTGTTCCTTTAAGAGACAAGCCACACCCACTCTTTTCCCATTCTCAAAGGCAAGCTGATCTTCAGCTAACAGCCTGCATCCATCCCTTCCTTTTCATCTCGCTCTCAAAAAGGCAGCTTCTGTCTCTCCACACTTCTTCCTTTCCCCCTTCTGTCTCTCTCTGTGTGTCCCTCTCTCTGCTCTTCTCCCTCTCCATTTTCCTTCCGTAACCCACTAAATAATTATACAACCTCACTCTGCCTAGTGTGTCTATCCCTCTGTCTCTCACCCTCCACATGGCTCCCTGCCTGGGACTAGCCGCCTTTGGAGACCTGCAGCATGGTCTCTTGGTGTGCCCATCTGTCTCTCCTCACTGCCCTCTGTGGCCCACTGCAGCCACTTGGGGACTGAGTGCTCTTGGAACCTGCTGCCTGCCCCCACTAAGGGACCTGTGGCGTGGTCTCATGAGCTGCAGTTTACTTAATTCATTACAAGTTTTATGGCTGAATCTTCCTGTTTCTCCAGTTAAGATCTTAAACCCTTATTTTGAAGCAGTAGCTTGTTTGGTACAAAAAAGACTGGATAGAATGTAGGTGATATTTTAGTATAGAACTTAGTGTGATCAATATTTCTTATACTAGACAACAGGTTGGTTGGTTATTTCAAAATAATGATTCTTAGGCAATTGCATTTGCTTAACTTTTAGGCCAAAACTGATAATCATTTTCCAGCTGACCAGTTGTTGCAATTTGCACAAGTTCATTCCTTTATTTTTCCTAAAACTGTCATGAAAGATTCCTTAAAGGATGCCTTGTTATTTTTTTCAGATGGTTCTTTTAATGGAAGAGCAGCATATGATATTGATAGTAAAGGATATGTAGAACAAACAGATGCAGCTTCAGCTCAAATACTTAAACTGTGAGCTGTTGCTATGGCTTTCCAACTTTTTCGAATAATACATTTAATTTATATACTGACATTCATTATTATATTTTAGAGCTGATCAAGTCATAGAGCCCTCCCCCCTCTCCTGCATTGGAACTAATGATAGTCAAGTTAGTATACTGTTTCATACAATTCAAAACACCATTCATCAAAAAAGTCATGCCTTGTGGGTCATATTAGAGCACATTCAAATATTCTTGGTCTATTGACCGAAGGTAATGTTTGGTTGATTACTTTATCTCAAGTTGAGCTTGCTCAGCAATTACATTCTTTACCTCATCAAAACAGTACAAGAGAAAATGCTTGTCAGATTGTTAAGCAATGTGACATATTCCGACAATATTGACCTGTATCCCATCTTGTAGTAAATCCTCGAGGTCTGCTTCCTATTCATTTACGGTAAATGAATGTTACTCATGTTACAAAATTTGGCAAATTAAGGTATGTGTATGTGGTGATCAATGCATATTCAGGTTTCTCAAAGGCCATTGCACAAACTGAAGAAGCCACTAAGTATGTGACAACTAACTTAAAATGCTTTTCGTATATGCAAATTCTTAAAATTGTAAACATGGATAATGGATACGAATATATTAGTAAAGCATTTCAGCAATTTGGTTCCCAGTGGGATATTGAACATGAAACAGACATTCCTTATAATCTTCAAGGACAGGGACTTGTAGAGCATGCCCATGGCTCCTTGAAAACACAACTTTAAAAAATAAATAAGGGGGAGTTTTGGCCCTAGTCACCACATAATGCGTTAAATCATGCCCTTTTTATTCTAAGTTTCTTTCCTGTGAGCCAGTCTATCACAGATAGATTTTGACATGATGGCAGCAGAGCCACCTTCACTAAAGCAAAGTAGAAAGGCCCTTGTTCTGAATTATGGAAAGGATCTGACTCTGTCTTAATATGGGGTTGATGGCATGTTTGTGTTTTCTTTCACAGAAGGAGAATGAAGCTCAGTGGTTGCCTGAATGTTTGGCCTGATGTATGGGAACAAAGGAATGCCAGGCCCAGTGACATTATTTATGCTGAGACCCCCCCCCCACTTCAGGAGAGTTGCAGTGAGATTGCTGACCCTGTGTTCTTGACCGTCTGATGTCAACATTTTTCAGTCTGAGAAGAGAAGGAGATCATGGTAATGGTTGGTGATTCCCAACTTCCTGATAGAACTGCTGTGCAGAATTCCAGACCTCTGTTAGTCCTATTTACTTTGGAGCTGGGCCAGGAAATTGACAAAATGTTTGACTGTGTATCTACAAAATATCTTGAGACACAAAAGTTAACTTCGTCAGTATGTTGTTCAATCTGCTGTTGAAATGGAGGACCTAACAACTGGGACCTCAAAAATATCCCCTTGAGGGAAAGGGACTTGTTGAAGCAATTGGGCATGTTTATGGAGGCAATGAATGACTAAAGCCCCCATTCAGCAGATGGAGAAGAATGGCATAAAAATATTGCTTCTTCCCAGGGACTGGAACAGTTCAAACACATCTTTGAAAGTTTGTAGCAGCAATACAACTGGACTATAGAGAGGAAAATGGCCCATAGCTCATTTATCACAGAAACTTTTTCTTGATTTTTAATTAGAATGAAGTTATGAGAATTGTAATTTGACCAACTGTGTATTTATTGCTAATTTTCATACTAGAATTATGGTATTGACCTGATAATACTTTTAACTACTTAAGTTCATAATAAAGACGTTTCTGGTTTAGAAAAGGTTAGAGCTTATCTGAGAAAAAATTGACATAATGCTAATGAGTGTTTAGATTTGATGTTTAATAAGACAAATGATAAAGACATCACAGACCAGTTTAAAAAGGCCTCCCATCTTGGTCATTCTTTACTCCTTTATTAGAAGGTATTGTGGCCATAGGAGCATGTATATCGCAAAACATGATTAGCTTAACTATGATTATCTAGTTACTTTTAAACTCTCTGGATGGAAAGTTGGCTCACAGGTGCATGGAATCGAGTTATGCATTCTCCCTTAACCCTTTATGAGAAGAGGCTGATAGTCAAAGATTAGGTAAGATCTTTTTTCCATCCAGGCAATTTAAGACAGAACATGCATGACAAAATGTATGTATCGATTACGGGTAAGTCTGGAAGGTTGAAGAAGACAATGTAAGACAGGCACAGTTGTCTGTCCTTTGTCAGAAGTGCAGGTTTTATTAAACATATTAAAAAGGGGGAATCTGTGGGAGCTCACAGAAGTGGGTCTGTTCCACCTTGACTGAAGATCAGAGAGTTCACACCTATTTTTGCTCCTTCAAGGTTATATGACAGCAGGTTTGACCTAATGTGTGGCTGTTAACAGAATGTTTGGACCTAGGGTGTGGTTACTTAATGTTTTGGGTATTAAGAATGTAGTTGCTTTGTTTGTTTTTCGTATTGGTAAAGAATTCTTTTGCCTTCTCCCTGCCTTTTGGCTTGGAGTATATAAGGGTTATTAGAAATAAACTTGATGTAAATCTCAGTATTTCCTGGATGCTCTCCAACTTTATCTGTTGTCTCTTGTCTGTTTATTTCTCAATCCTCATTCTTCTTCCAAAGTACAATGAACATGTTACACCAGCCTCAAATTTTTTTTTCTGTTACTGTGATAAAACATTTTGACTAAACACAACTTGGAGAAGAAAGGATTTATTTGGCATAAACTTTCATTTCACAGACTATCATGAGGAGAGTCAGGGCAGGAACTTGGAGGCAGGAACTGAAGCAGAAGTTATGGAGAGATGCTTCTCAGCCTGTTTTTTTTCTTTTCTTTTTTAATATATACAACTTGTGACCACATGTCCTGGGGAGGCACTACATACAATGACCTTTTCTCTCCTACAGGAATCATTCATCAAGAAAATGCCTCACAGTCTGCCTACAGTCCAATTGATGCATATATTTTCTTATCTGATGTTTTACCTTACTGTGTTGCGTCATGTTGATAAATGACCAACCAGCACACAATTCTTCATGTTTTATTATAATTGGTGGTGCCTAAAGATCATATCTTGATGTTTTACAAACTACAGGAAGGGAAACAAGGGATTATTAGACACTAATTAATTTCTCTTGCTTTAGCTGAAAATCCTTCATTCCTTATGACTGTCTCACTAAAAACTAATCACACAGTCTCATAGAGTGATTTCTAAAATACAAAAACAAAATGTGATTTAAATTCATTTTTATTACTTCTAATTTTAATTTTAATAATTATTTTAGATTTTAAAATGATAGTATAATTACATAATTTCCCCTTTCCCTTTCTGTTACTTGCATGTATGTTTTTAGGGCTGATCAGTTGTTTTTGGATAACCAATTGGGTTCTCTTACTTGGGGAAGACAATGTTTTCATTCTCAGAATTACTTAGTTGCCTTTAGCTCTTTGAGTGGGTTTGAAGACTCATGATCTTTTTCTGTCCACTTTGGCTTATCTATTGGTCTTGTACTTGTTCAGCTCATGTTCAGGTAGTCACGTTTGTAAGGCTGTATGGGTGTTCATTCTGACATTATTAGGAGACAGAATATCACATCAAACTTCCTGATCCTCTTGTTCTTACAATCTTTCTTCCCTCTCTACCTAAATGATCCCTATTTCTTGGATGCATGAGTTGTTTTAATGAGGCAGCTTAGACACAGAAAGAGCAGAATTGCATGTTCTTTTTTGCCTGAGGCATCTAGCTTCAAATATGCTGATATGAGTGGGTATTGTGGAATGACTTCAGGAACCAGGAACATAAAGGACCCATTACTGGCGTGGAGGTTGGTGATAATACAGAGAGGAATAGCAGAGGATACATGATCTGAAATGAGGAAATGGGAAACATGGGGAGGCTCTAGTTATGGAGGAGGAAAACAAATACAGAAAATATAAGAGGAAAGTAAATAATAGTAAGGAAATCTGGAAAAGTCTTAAGGATTCTTACTGTTAATGAATTACCTATAAATTGAGCTATAATATACATAAGTGTGTTTATAAATATGCATAATATAATTTAAATCAATTTTTATCATCTGGGCTGACAATGCTTCCTCCAAAAAACAGAGACTACTTATCCAAAGCCAATACCAGGAAAGAAGTTGTCTTTGAGTTGTTGGTCAGAGAAATTCAAGAGACAACCCCAGTGTTGGAAGTTCTTATTGCTTAAGACTTTATGCACTTCAGACCCAATATTCAGAGGCCCTGAGTTGCAGCTGTCCTGAATAACTCTTTCCTGCAGAGTAATTTTCACAGTATCAAAGGCCACTGAAACTTACAAAGGAGGCAAACAACCAAGAGCCCTACCCAGCTTGATACCTATGAGTACCAATGGTGGCTAGCATGGCATGGTAATTGCAAGGGTGCCATGATAGTACACATGCCATGGCAGTAACCAAAGCTCTCCATTTGGATTGGATTTAAGACCCACTTAATATGAAGGAAATCATGCCTGATTCTGGATACGTAGTCAACTAACCAGGGCTAGTGAAGTCATGGATATTGGAGGAGAACCTGTGACCACCACGTCACTTAACTAGCAGAATCTCTAACTTCATTCTAAATATGTTTCCTAACACACAAATTTAAGAAATTCCCCCATTGAGGGAATTTCTCTGTAAAAAATGGAGATCATTATAGAAAACTACAACTAATCAAGTGTGCAGTTGAAGAACCCAGTGCCAATTGTTTTTTTCTCTTTTATAGCGTAAAAATTTTGATAATCCAACTGTATGAGGAATATCCATAAATCAGGTATTATTACTATGTGCGCTTTCATTTATGGCAACAATGGGAAGTTGAAAATATACTTTCATTTTGGCAGGGTTCTAGAGCCATCATGATGGGGCTTTTGGTACAAAGTTTGATTATTTTATCAAGTTTGGAAGAATGTGCCACAGCATGGTAGAAGACTATTCTTTAAGAAGTTTGAGAAATTCATCTATTAAGGACGTGAACCTAAGGACACTTCTGCAATGCTGAGGTACATCCTTCTTAAGGATTTATGATTAACAATAATTCAAGAAAGCTTATCAATCATGATCTTCACACATGAAACAGTAACATAGCTTATCTTTTTTTTTTTTTTTTTGTATTTTTCGAGACAGGGTTTCTCTGTAGCTTTTGGTTCCTGTCCTGGAACTAGCTCTTGTAGACCAGGCTGGCCTTGAACTCACAGAGATCCACCCGCCTCTGCCTCCCGATTGCTGGGATTAAAGGCATGCACCACCACAGCCACCATAGCTTGTCATTATGAGAGTTCCAGACACTGCTATATCACAGAAGTCACAGACAAGAGGATTAGAATACTAATAAGCATTACATGAAAGTTATGTTTAAAACATAGGAATTCTTAAAGAAATACACAAAAATCCTCTCTAATAAATCATAATTAAATGGAAGAATATTTGGTAGGATTAATTTACAGAACATTTCATTTACAAATATTATTAGATTAGGTTCTAACAAAACATTAAGCTTGAATAAACCTCGTCTATGTATTGCTGATATGTAAAAGTAACTTTTTTTAAAAAATTAAGAAAATAATTAGTAATGAAGAAAGATAAATCAGATGAGAGAATGGCTTTCCTTATGAAGAGCTATCGCTGATGATTTATTATTTATATTTTAAAACACAACTAAATTAATGATTTCAGAAACCTTGTTTAAGGATAAAAATTGGCCTCTATGCCAACAGCTCAAAACCACTGTATACACTGTTTTGTATAAAATATTAATCATAGTTTCAACAATACACTACACAGCAACCATGCTAACGGTGTGTAGATAGGTTGCATCCTCCCAACTAGAAGATATGGAAAAATTGTCATATTCTGGAAGTTTTTCCTTGTAAAATGTCAGGAAAATATATAAATAAAAGAAGTTGTCAGTTTATTTTTCCATGGAGAGTTTGGATATGTTTTGACATGACAAAAATTAGATATCCACTTGAAGAACTAGTCTCAGAATTGACAGAAAATATGTCATCAAGAGAATAAATCGATGCCAGTGTGCGAGAGCCTTTACGGAGACAGACAGGTTAAACAAAGTGATGGATGGAAGCTGGCTATGAAAATCACATCTCTATTTTTATAAGTGTATTTGTTTCATTTTTATCTTTCTAGAGAAATTTGCCTTTAGCCATTTCTTTATGTGTATATTTCTAGAATACATCCATCTGCCTAAGTTGCTATTTGTGTGTACAATATTTTGTATTACTCTGCATGACATTATATATCATGAATAAGCTTATTTATAATCAGATATATTCTTGGGGTAACTTGGATCTTATAATTTTAAAATAATTTATAGCCAAATGTCAAAATTTATTTATCTTTATTATTGTTAATACTAAGAAAGGCAATGAACATTGTCCATGGTTTATGCACACTAGGAACTTGATGTGTTTTAAAAACTTGATCTTTGATAAAAAATTATATTTACACATGTATGCATATATTTAAAATCTTATAATTGTGAGGGTTGCAGTTTTACTCAATAGTAAAATATGTCTGAATTGATTTGATACCTAATACAAAATATTATTTGAAACTATTATAATTGTCTGTTTATACTAAAAATCAAATATAAACTCTACAGACAAAAATGCATTGTTTGAATTTCATTTCAACTGAAATATCTTTCCCATGCAACATGCCATTATGAAGTATCACCTACATGTCAGTATTAATTATTATATTTACTTAGGGTCTGGAGTACAAGCTGAGAAAATAAACAGACTGCCTTTCCAATATAGCAGACATTCTGAAGCTAACAACCTTGCACTCGATTATAATTTCGAATTTGCTTTACATTACTACAGCAAAGGGATTACTGAAAACATGGTAAAAATCAGAAGTCCTATTTTCTATAGTTTCACTTCCTCGAGTTGCAGGTACTGATAAGTAACCCAATTCAAAAGCATTAAGAAGAAATTCAGGAAATAAATATTTCACAACTCATAAATAGCAACTCTTTCTGAGTCTTGCCATGGGATATTGAGCTGTCCTGTTTTGTTCAATCCACACATGAATTATCTCTTTGTTCAATGGATCTCCACTCTGTGTGCTACCTGCCCATCAGTCACTAATAGATGTGTTGTTTATAAACCTATCATTATGCTGAAATGATTTTTTTCAAGTAAGTTTTATTTTACTTCTAAATTGCATGCAAACATAAAGTCATAATGAAAAGGAGGCACTAAAGCACAAAACAAAGATGGATTAGATTTAGCTCTTTCACTAATTGACAATCCTGCAAAACATATTGGAAAAAAATTATACATGATTCAGATGATCTATGACTTTGGGCCTCTGTGGCGGTCTAAGAAGGGATCATCGTCTATGACAATGTGAAACTAGTAAACATGGAAGAGATCCTAGGTCAGATACAGGAAGGGCATAGCTCATGGCCAAGTCTTTGCACAGACAGGAACATCCAATGTCACCCCGATGGATCTCATGTCAGAGGCTGATGATTTTGTGTTCTCCCTTTCTCTCCTAAGAGTAAATTTGTAACAGAAGAGTGCGAGAGGTAAGTGTGAGGAAATTAATACGAGTGTGCTAAAAGATGAATGAAGACAAATCAGGGCAAGATTTTTGGGCTGTATTAGGGATTTATATTTCATTCTCGGGCCTAGAGAAAACATCTGATCAGTTTCCAGCAAGAGTGAAATAAAACTGCATTTGCATTTTAGCATACATTCATGAACATGCCTCCCACTCACGCTCACAAGTTACGATTAGAAAAACAGATTTTTTTTTTTTGAAGTAAAGAAATTGAAACTGGAAAGGTGGTTAATAAGCTTCAGAATGCACCCAAGAAATAGGGGTGGCAATTCAGATCTGGAATTTATGGGATTGTAAGAATGGTAATGATTTCAAGATACCTTGGTCTCCATTTTAGTAGCTGGAATCACTGACATTTGGTAAATCAGTTAATCTGAGCCTATGGAGTTGGTAAGAGAGACATCACTGAGAGGATAACCAGTAGATGAAGGGCCGGTGCTGGGAGAGAGCACTTAGCATCCAGCGAAGGAAAACATGTTTGGTATCATGTTCGTCAATTGAAACGATGAATTCTAAGAAACAAGTGCCATCTTCAGAGCCTGAAGAAGACTGGGGCTTGAGCATGAGTAATGCTTCAGGGTAGCATGACACATAATCACTTGTTACAAAAATAATTTAATGTACTGAGAAGTGCTCCCAGCTAGCTAAGAAAAGCAGGTTGGATGACAAAGTAATATACAGTAAACACACCCACATTTTAAAAAATTGTAACAGAAACTCATATATAATCACCTATGATGTTTGAAAGCTAAATAATGAGTCCAAGAAAATTTAAGGTGACTATAGGAAAAAAATTGTATATTCCCAATTGTGGGAATATAATATCGTAAAACCTAGTGACTAAACTGAAAAGGAGCATTGGAAGTTTCAGGTGACCTTGGCAATGACAGATGTGGTTGGTCAAAGTTAGCTTTTGTTGTTTTAAGTATTTTCATGGTTTAGAGACATACCACGGCTTCTCCCAGGTTTTGAAACTCATTAATAAAATGTAACATCAAAGTGGAGCCCTTGCATATGAAAGAAACTAATCTCATTATGAAGTTGAGCCATCGTGTTTTTTGTTGTCACAGAAGACAGCAGAAAGACTATTTATGCACAAAGGTATACCATAATAAAGGTTTTACAAGAGGACTATTTTAAAATGAATCAAATATAATGTTACATTAATTGCAAGTATCAACAGACTCTGTAGAATCCACATTTTTTAATGAATTAATTAATTCTATGGGGGAGAGTGTACTCAAATTATCCTAATGCTTTGCAACCAGAGGAAAAGGAATACTCTGAGTCATCACATTACAAGACTCTCTGTAGGTCAGTGGCATGAATTCAGTGTTCTTTGATCCTGATGTTAATTGTCAATATTAAATAAAATACAAAACATCAGAACATTTAAAACTTAGCAAGCAGATTGTCTCAAATTTGATCACGTGATCTACAGATTTGATCAGGTATGTACAGTGTGATCTGGTACAATTTACCCAGCCAACTTGTCCACAGCCTGCATCTGTATATCAGCCCTGAGTAAATAAAGGCCAGAGATATGATTTCATAAGTTGTTTCTATTTTTCCATTTTGGAAAAGTCAAATATGAAAGCCAATTTAAAACAATATAAAATAATGATTCTGGCATTCAGATAGCCACTAGGAAATATTTTACAGTAAAAGAGTGGTAGGCAGTAAAGTAATCTCAGGCCATTACCTGTAACCACTGTGACTGGTCATTGTGGCCAGAGGTCCAGGCATTTACTTTGCCTTGTTTGTCCAGTCGGGCTTTCCTTGGTTCCCAAGTGAACATGTCCATGTTGAGTGTTCTGAAGACGCTGGAGGCCGTGATCTGGTAGTCTTGTATATGCCCTGATTTCATCCCCAAAGGTTCTGAACAGCCTGGTAAAAGAGAAGAACTCTATGAAGAAAACAATTGATCATTCTGGAACTTTTCCTTGTTCATATCAGAGTGGCAAGAGAAGACTGAAAATAATGCTATTCGTTCTCCCAAAGAGAGGACGTCTAAATTCAAAAAAGGAGCTCTAATCAGAACTAAATCTGGAATAAAATAGAACAACAAGATAGCCCATTCAAGCTATTTTGTCTGAATGTATTTTGGAAAAATTGAAAACAATTCAGAATACTTCTCTGTGATAGATGATTTTGCAAAATGAAAACATTGCTGAAATGCTCTCTGCTGTCTCATTACTGAGAGCCTCGTGACTGTTCCCTAGTTCTCAACAATTTCATTGTGTCTTGGAGAACCAGCATTTTCTCATAAAGTATATTTGGTTTTCTCTATTTGTTTTCATAATATCGTCGATGGAATTTTCCCAGTACAGAGTCATTTTCCTAAATTGCTTCATAGTCATATTCTTAACTGGACAGCATTTTGTTGTCTAAGAAATATGCACTAATCTTACATATCAGAAGTAATGTAGCCAGGTTGGCTTTGTGCTCTATCAATCCTTACTCAGACTTTAAGTGCTGCAAGGACACAAAAGTGCTGAAACACTTAATGCTAATTGTAACATTGACTAATTTGGCATAAATATGTCTTCTTTAGAAGGAATGAAGATAATATTTACTTATTATATACCATGTGCCAGGAATTGTACAGTTGTGGAATTTAGAATATTAAAATAGAAGAATATTAAAAACTCCAAAACCATTACTATTATTTCCATAAACTCTTATATTTATGCTAAATATCATTTAACACTTATATTTTGGAAGATTATCAAATTTGCTACAGGTATTTCCACTTTTGATGTGTAATGAAATTTTGGTTTAAAATGGTATTAAAAATGTTGTATCAATGTGTGGGTGGGCTAAAACAACTAATCAAATTTGTATAGGAGACAAGAGTATGCTATTGTATTGTCCAGTGACTAAGATTTCCTTATAAAAGTTGTTACAGTTTGGCCAAGGATCTGGCAAGGTGAATTAGATTGTTAAAGAGCAAGAGCGAGAGCGAGAGCGAGAGCGAGAGCGAGAGAGAGAGAGAGAGAGAGAGAGAGAGAGAGAGGGAGAGAGAGAACTTCTATTTCCTTCCTCCCATACTCTACTGACCTTACTAACCTCCCCCTTCCCTTCATTGAATGCGTGGTCTTAAACCTATAACTTATAAGTTCAGTGTTCAAATCTCCAAAATGAAAGCACCAATAGAAGCTACCTTGGGCAGGTATCTTAGGAAAAAAGTAGTTGATTAAATACCAAATATTTAAAAATAATGCTGATACAATCACTATTCATTAAAAATGAGCTCCTTTAAAAGTTCCATAAAACTCATTCCAACAGAAAGCAGTGTTAAGTTTCCAAGTATCCACCTATCAGCTCTTACCTAATAATTTCCTACAACTGTACAGTTGCTCATGTAGACTATTTTATGTGTAGGCTCGAAGACAAAAACCATATTGCACTCCACTGACAGTAATTGACTATAATCACTGTATGCACTAGTCAATCTGAATCATATCTTCCCTCCTGCAACTCCTCTGTGTAATCTGTACTTCCATCTTCAACTGCATAGAAACATTGACATGGAAGACTGTGTTCTTAGCCAGAATCTCATTGACAAAACCTACATTCAAATCCAATGGTAAAGAGACTATAAAGCCAAAATGCGAATTCTGAGGGGGAAAATGCAATGTCCTGACAGAGATCTCAAATTCTAGGAAGTTCTAATAGCCATAGTGGTGTGGTATTTGTCTTCGGGCAATTCCGAAGTCATGTGCACTCTCTTCTTGACTCTGAATTCTTAAATTGGAGCCTGCCTTCACCTACTGCTGGAGACCGATCTTTTTTAAAAAAATGTGTTTAGTTTGCAGAAGACATGAAATAGAAAAACAGAGTCACTTTTTATTGCTTTTTTAAATAAAATATCTGAAAAAATGAATAGAAATGCCTCTGATAGTTTCTTTTTAATCACCAAATTCATTTCATGTTCATTCTAATGTCCATTATATAGCAAGGAGAAATGCTAAATAATTATTAATTAGAAGAATGGGTGAATGAGTTTTAGTTTTCTTTTCATGGTCATGAATTTATTTCCTCTCAAATGTCTTAAGTCATCTTTCATACAATTTAAAAGATGTTTTTTTCTAGTGACCAAGGAGAGATGAGCTGCTTCTAGGTGATGCTAAATATCTATGACTGTGGCAAGCAATAAGGGAGACTTGTGCTTGTCAGTATTACACACAACTGAATAGAATGTTATGACATAAATATTTGTCAATATTTATTTCCAAGAATCAAAGCTAAGTTATTTAGCAATGGTCTTTATATCTCACAAATCTCCTGTTCCATTCATTTGATTTTGTGAATAAAAATTATTTACCTCTTCTACCAGTATAAATAGAACCTAAAAAAATAAAGTATTAACATAAGCATTGATTATTTCTATGGTGAAACACTCCAGTCTTTAAAACCAGTCAGCAATAGATACTGTTATCTGCACCAAATTTTAAAATCAATTTGTGGGGTTGGGCTTCAGAGCACTACTTCCTATTCCAAAAACGAAGTCTGTAAAGAGTCAGGAATAACCTCTTGTCAAGCTTGAAAGCAAAATATTTTTACACCTTAAGGGTGTAACTGTGTCATGTATGAGAGGCTGATCCTCATGAATCAAAGGATTGAAGCATTGGCGAAGGTGATATTAAGCAACAAAAAAACCAGAGGGCTTACTGCAAACCTCATCATACTGTGGTTTTCTTGTGATTGCTTTATGATGAATGGCTTAGAGATGACACTGGCCTCTGGTGATAAAGTGATGTGCAATACAAACACTCTGTAGCAATAATTCTGCTCACATTTACTAACAGTCAATAATCTGATACAAATAATTTTAAAAGAAATCTCTCTATTAAGATAATTAATATCAGTGAAAATATTTTTCCATAAACAACACTGATGTAGCTAATGCTCATGTGATCCTTAAAGTAGATTCACTCATATGGCAAACTGACTAATTTCTTTCAATGCAATGGGCTTGTTAAGAATGCTCTTTTTAATACTGTTTTTTATTTGCTTACAATAGCTCCTCAGTTTTCTCCTCGAGGAAAAGATGCTAATAAAGGGTAGGTAGGAAAAAATGTGGGTTCACAGTGCAGAGGCGTTATGGGACGGTGGGAGAGAGAGAAATAAGCATGAATTAAATATATTTGTGAAAATTTCAAAGAACTAACTTAATTTTTTATAACGGCAGTTTTCTTTCAAATTTGGAAAAAGGCTTTTCCTGTTTTGGGGATTATGCTAAAACACGACACAAGTAAACTTTCCAATTTATTCACAGTTGTTTGAACAAAAGAAATATTTTGAGACGGTGGCAAAGATAGGCAAGTTTATCTGCATGAAATGCAATAACTGCCCTCTAAATCACAGTTGAGTGGAATAAGCAGAAAGGATTTTCTATTTAGTTCAGAATATAGCTACAAAAATAAAATGGGATGCAGACATAAAGTTTCTGTGTTTGTATCCTGTTGTGATGCTCCTGCAGGAGAATTATTTAACTCTGTGTTCTTTGATAGAGTACCCTTGAGCTAGATAACCATGACTTATGTAATAAGCAGGTTGCTAGCTGAGAACGCTCCAAGAATGAATTTATAGTGGTACTCTTGGTGTTGAAGTATTCCTCCCTAGGGAGGGATGACAAATTTACATGTTCCATAAAATCTAAAAAGAAAGCACCAAATTTAAAGACAAAATGTGATTTTTTTTTGGCCTTTCAGCCTAAATTTACACAATTTATGAGGTCAAGCAGACTGTATTTTTAAATTGAACTTTCATTACTAACACAAATCATATTTGCAACCAAAATCAATGGGGCACATCTTTTGGCAACAGCTTCTCATGAGAATTCCCTGCATTTTATTTGATTACACGGAGAAGTACTTGACTCTATATGATTTCTGCAGGGTGCTTGACAACTTTATTTGACATATAAATGGCATGAATTTTCTCATTGAACCATGCCCTACATATTTTGTAGAAGACATAAAATTGCGTGTGTGCTGAAAACCTAGAGATTAGTAGGTAATACATACAGAGCTGTTTTCTGTCCTCTTCAAAGCCACTTCCATAATAGGAAACAGGAGACTTACCTGAAAGTTCACAGCCAAGAAGCTCCATTCTCAGAGTACAGTGCCTTCGACAAATTTGGGGATAGAGTCTGACATACTGAGCTTTGATTGGGGGCGTGAAAGAATTAGCATAAGGTGTGTTGTTGTCAACATTTCCACGAAACACCTGAGGAAAGACATATAAGATTTTAAAAGCTGGGCCTGGTGGCTCATACCTGTAATAACTTTATTAAGGTGGCTGAGACAGGAGGATCACCATTATCCTCATAGGTCACCATGAGTTCAAAGTCAGCATAGGCTATAGAGTGAGACTGTTACCCTTTTGTGTATACATATCTGTGTATATGTGTATGTACATACATATACATTTGCAATGTATTCTTTAATTATTTTCTTATATGTGAAAATATTCACACTTGATGCAAAGATTATAATAAAGTATTATTGAGAATTTAAGAAACACCTTGCCTTTAACAGTCAACAAAAAGGCACATATAAAATCTGAATTAAAACTGTTAACCACTGTGGACTGTGACATAATCCTACTTCCCTCATAAATTCTTTAATTTTTAAAAGGATTTATTTATTTAGTTTAATGTGTATGAGTGGTTTGCATGCATGCATGTATGTGCACAATGTGCAAGTTTAGACAAAGATCTCAGATCAGATGAAATTATAGTAAACTAGACTGGTGTAAGCCACAGTGTAAGTGCTGGAAACCTAACCCAGGGTTTTCCACAAGAGTCATAAGTGGTCTTATCTACTGAGCTATGTCTTCAGCCCCCTCCGTCACCACTTTAATGGCCAGGACTGCAGGGACAGAGAAGGTCATTGTCCCCCCCCCCTCTCCCTCTCCCTCTCCCTCTCCCTCTCCCTCTCTCTCTCTCTCTCTCTCTCTTTCTCTCTCTCTCTCTCTATATATATATATCACATCATATACAATCTATCATCTATATTATTTATATACCGTTTCTGTTGTCTATCTATCATCTCCTCATAAAAATTAGCAATCTAAATCCTTCAAGTTAATCTAAGTCTGTCCACTTGCAAATAAATAGACTTTTCTGGTAAGCATCTTTCCTTCTGTTCTTCTTAGTCAGACTTTCAAATGTTATTACAAAATAAATTAATTTAAAATCCTGAACAGCAAAGGAAAAGAAGATAATAGATGCCATACTCATTTCTTCACAACATTTTCTTCTGCTCAGTAACAAATACATTTCCAGTGCAAAATATGTACAGATATACATCCTTTCTATAGTTCAAAGTTCTTGTTTTTAAAATAGTCAAGTCAATTATTTCATTGAGGAGAAGGCTGTCTGTAAAAGCAAGGAGACTAAATTGGAAAGCTGATTGTCCTTTAAGCGGCTTGCCTGTTATGCATGTCACTCTGGTAACTTTTTGACAAGTATTTGACGGAGCACCAATTAAAATCTGAGAAAATCTTAAACGACAGCTGTTAGAAATTTCTAATTTAGGGAAGTCCTGCTCCCTCTAACCAATTAAATCCAAAAAGCTGCAGAAATGTATTTTAACATAAGCCTCTAACAGAAGGCTCAGGTGTCACATGATAACATGTGACCGTCATAGAACTGAGTTAAATTCCATATGATGGGTTAGTCTTACCATGTCTTCATTGGAGCCTTTCACTTTGTACATCGCCCAGATCTTCCCATCGTTGCTGTAGGCAATTTTGTAGGATTTTATGTATTCTGGGCTTCCAATCCTTTTTGCTCCTTGGGTAATAACGCCAGTAACTCTCATTTTTCTTTGCAAATTTATCTAAGGAGACAAAGTAGTCAATGAAAATCTCTTTCACCGCTGTCAGGGTTGCAATATTGTCAATCAATACTGATGTTGGGAATGGAATATTTTACTTATTTTTCTATTTAACTAATATGAAGTGCTTATCAATAGTTGGTATTTTTCATGCAAATATATCAAGTAGTGATATATTTAAATTCAAAATATCATCTAATGATGGGATATAAAACAATCTCTTACATGTTCAATGTCCCGCTAAAATAGAAGACTTAAAACTCTTTGGTTCATTTTGCTGTATAGTTATATATGTATAGGTATGCCTTCATAAATTCAATGATGGGAACACTCTTCTCATTAACGTAATTCTGTGTGATAACTGTAAACATCTAGTGCTGATTTGATTGTTAGTGCGTCTCTCTGATTGAGGACTCCAGAGTTTCCCTTAACAATGAAGCATAGAGAGTCCAGAGTATGATACGTGTTAGAGGGAGAAAAGCTAAAAAGCAGAAGTGATGCCAGAACCAATCATAAGCATCTTTTATTTCTGACTCTTTCCCCTTTGATCTCTGCTGTGTTGAGTAAAATGTCAAGGGATGAGGAACTTTAGATGTTCAACCAATAGTTGCTTTTCTCTTCCTTTTATCACATTGCAACTTTCCAAAGGATATATCTTTCCATTGTAGATCAGTTTGCAGCAGAAATCATGGACAGCTACATTATAAAAATATTATTCTGTTATTCAAAGGGAAAGCATGTTTTGACTTTTATTGTACACCAATTAATTAATTTGTATGATGAGAACATGTTTTATTCATATAGAATAAACACCAAACTACTTCATTTGCGCTCAATGCCTTCATTATATTCGTACATGTATACTTAACAGGAAATTACTGTTTTTGATAAATTTCTGTCAAGCACTAACCTCTCTACCAGTACAAATTGAGTGATTTAAATGTTTTTTACATTTATATTAGTTACTAAATTAGCAACATTTTTCCAGAAAAGAAGTCCTCAAAGTCTCAGATGTTTATAAACAGGCTTTTTCATGGTATGAAGAGCCTTTGAGAGTAGCATTTAAGTAAAAGACATTGTGAAAGAAGAAGTCAGTGGCATTCTATCACATGTTCCTTAATGTCCCAATGTCTCCCTACTCTCTGAACATCATGAGATTTGGGCCATCTTCTGCAAGGCTCAGCCTTACTATTATATAAGAAAGCCAGAGATTTTGATATGCATACATACATTCATTCATAAATACTATAAGAGAGCTTAGTTCCTACCTCCTTTACTGAGTGGAACTGCCTTATCTTTCAGTAAAGTTTAACATTGTTAGTCTTGAGATAATCTAGATTCTGAAGCTTACATCACTAACCCAAATTGTCTTCCTAAACAGTTTTTCTGTTATAGCACTATCAATGGTACCATGTTTCTTCAACAATGCTGTGTGAATTGGCCCATACATTCAACTTTGTTTTTTTCCTTTTGTGCTCAGACATCACAGTCATTCTAGGTGTGATTGCATTCTCAGCTCCATTCCTGTTCCCAGGCTCAGAAAATGAACACACTCCTCAATGTAAGTTTAGCTTGCTACACTTGGTATTTATCTACATTTGTTTCAGTCCTCTGATGGTTGGATACGATGCTCTTACTGTGTACTCTATACTAGGTAAGCCCTGATAGACATTTTTCATTATGTTAGTAAATTTGCATGTTGCTATGCAACCAGTTTGTCTATGAACCTTCATCCTCTTCTCATATTTCTCTGGGGTGTCTTAAGAGTCTGAACCTTCCCCATACATGGAACATAAACAGTTGGCTCTTTGAATTATGTTTCTTCCCATTTTGGAAGCCAGACTTTATTTTAAACTACATTTCATACTGCTGAGAATTCCTTTTTCAATTATGTTTTATCTCATTTCAATTATCTTGTTTACGCCTCTTGTAGACAGCCAAATTATCTCAGCTAGAAATTTGGCTGATGAGCTATATAGTAATTTTCTAAAGCCTAAATGGAAAAACTGTATCAGAATTATATAATAAAAATCTGAATTCATTTTTTTCTACAAACTATTAAGAATTGCTTTAAAAGGTTCATATTTTCTTGAGTATTTAACACTATCAGATCTAGGTATATATTCTAAGAATGCAGAAACCTAGTTAGTCAAACATCACCTCATTTGACTTGATCCTATTAAGTAAACATTTGCAATTAAATATCAGCAATGTTTTCATTAAATACTAACGAAAACAAAACATTTTTGGTTTTTCGAGACAGGGTTTCTCTGTGGCTTTGGAGCCTGTCCTGGAACTAGCTGTTGTAGACCAGGCTGGCCTCGGTCTCACAGAGATCTGCCTGCCTCTGTGCTGGGATTAAAGGCGTGCGCCAGCACCACCTGCCTGAAAACAAAACTTTTCAAAGATGTGCTTGTAGTACAGGTTCTAAGACTTCATTAGGCTTAAGACTACTTATAATCACATAGTAGGAATTATTATTCTTGGAAAAATAGTAATTCAACACAAGTAAGTGAGAATTTCACTTCCATGATGGTACACACACTTCAACCAGGAACCAAAGTTACTGCCAAATAATAAACAAACAAACAAACAAACAAACAAATAAATAAATAAATAAATAGGTTGGCCTTAGAGGGAGACTAAGCCATAGCTTTAGAGGCATTGTCACCATAAACACCTATTGCAAGTAGACCTAGTCCATCCCACTACGGCCTTTTATGTTTGATTCTTCCCAGGCAAAACTGATCTTAGATTCACCCTGCTTTGTGGACTATACTGGGAACTACATTAACTGTTTATTGGAAATCACATTGGAAATTTCTAAATTATTTTCTAAGTACTTATATTCAAAAATATATTTTCATTTTGTATGACTTGTTACAAAGACCATATTTCTACATAGAACAGCGGGGACACTGTGTGGCCATAAAAGACTGAAGTCCTTCCTGAGGTATTTCAAGCACATTGTGTTCCTCAATGAATGTGAATAAGAACATCCATTCAGCTATGCATGTGTAGATTCCATGCTGAGGTCAGGCAGCTACAGAAAGGACTGAAGTATTCACAGCTAGTTTGACTTCCTACCTTTGTAATGTTGTTCAATTTGTCTAAGCTTTGAAGTGTAATTTTACGCACTGCTTAAAGGATGTTAATAGAATTTTGATACATAAACATTATATGGTTTACACATGAAAATATTTGGCCCTGAGGAAAAAAATATTAAAATAATTACGTCTGGTTTGCTTTTCAGGTTTTTATTTTGGGGTTAAGGTGGTTGAAATTAAAATAATTTCACCGGAATTTAGTCCTTAACACTTAATATTAAGGGATATCAAGGAGAATATCTTCATGAATTCATAATCATAATAGCCATCTAAAACTAATTTGGTAAACAGCTTCTAGAGGTATGCATTATTAAGGTACTTAGGGCTACAACTCTTAAGTGTATGGTGTACATGTGTGTATGTATGTGTGTATATGTTTGTACATATATGCATGTGTGTATTTGTGTATGAGTGTGTATATGTGCTTATATGTGCATGTGAATATGTATGTTTAGGTAGCATGTAAATATCTATGTTTGTATGTGTATATTGCATGCATATATGTGTGTGTGTTTATGCATGTTTGTGTAAATACAACCATGAGCTTTAAATTTTTGAAAAGTCAGCAATTAGAATCTGCTGTTGGGCTTCTACCCTGCATCTGCTATTGGACATGATCTTGCAAGAAGTATCAGATACAATCCTTTCAATCAAAAATTGTAGAACTTGTGCTTTGGACAAGAAATTAAAATATTTTATCCCCTCCATCCTGTAAGACAATTATGGGAATTAGCCTGCTTGGAGAAAGTGACCCTTTTCTCCTTGAAAACATGATCCCCTTCTCCTTCATTCATTTCCTGTGCAAAAGTCTTTACAGACTATCTACTTGATTGAAATGCGATGTTAGAGGATTGCGAGATCAGATACAGACCATGGGGCGAAGATACAGCCGCCACCTGAGTCAGAATAAAAAGCAAATGCCCTTCTTGTCTCAGTTAGTGTTTTCTGTTCTGGAGCACACATTCCTGATCCCAGGAATAGAGTTTGCCATGTTCAGAAACATTAGCTAGAATCGAGTTGGGATGGTATTCTCTGTCTTTGTGACTTATATCTAACATTCTATTCCATGAAATTGCAGGAAAATGACTGAGATTAATTACAGTCTGAAACACACACACACACACACACACACACACACACACACACATGCATACACAACTAGCAAAAATAAAATCCTAACAGTACTATGAGACATCCTTAGAGCAAATGGATATTTTAAGATTTTAGTACTTTGTATACCTGAAGCATATGAAGTGAAACTCCATGGGCTGAACAATACTGGGCAGGAAACTTTTAGATATGTCCCTTTTCCTTCTCAGTTTGTTTGTATGCCCTTTACTCAGTTCCAGCCAACAATCGTGAGAATCAGTCATAAATTTATGGGACTGCACTGAAATGGGAGGCTTTGATTACTAGCCAGGCTGTGTGTTTGACCCTAGGCACTCCATATCCTTACTTAGGGACTCTATGGCAAAGCAAAGATGCAGAGTTTGTAAGATCAGCGTCTTTAAGGGCAGTTGAGTGTAGGGTTGAGGAGGAAAAGACTAACTTTTGCTGTGGGAAGTCCTCTTGAATTAACTCGAAGATTACTAAAAGTATGAGGGAGGAGGCTTTTTAAATATCATAGAAGAAATAAATAAATTAAAAACCAACTGTACTTATTACGAATGAACATAAAATGACTTAAATATAAGATCCAAAGGAGGAAAGGAGCAATGAAAAGTAGCAGGTAAATAAAATACTGTTCCAAAAGACATGGTTAAAAACCTTTCAAGAATAGGACAGAGCAGTTGGGTGGTGATAACACATGCCTTTAATCCTAGTGCATGGGAGGCAGAAATCTCTGTGAGTTTGAAGTTGGCGTGGTCTACAGAGTGAGTTCCAGGATAGTTGGGGCTATTACACGGAGAAACCCTGTCTCAAAAACAAAACAAATTTTAAAAAAAATAAAAGGACAGACCAATTATCTATATTGGAAGATGATATAAATTTCATGGTAACAATTAAAAGGAATAATGAATCTATTTATATTTTACTAAATGTCCTCATTGAATTCAATGAATTAGATGATCTTATAAATTGATAACTAAAACACAACCCATTTCAAAAAGAGCAAAGTATTATTTGCTTACTTGAAATTAAATGAAATAGACAGGTCACTCCAATTCACCCATGAGGGGCAAGAACAGAAACTTTGATTCTACACTATTAACAATGATCTTTACATATTTCTGCTGAATTTAAATAACAGAGTTGACAGTGCACATGTTATTCAATTCTGCCACTGTAGTTTTAGAATGTGTTTTTTGAGTATAATTACATAAAGTGATTTGATAAAAATTCCAAGCTAGTCCATTCAGTACTGTGTGTAATAAGCCCAATTTCCAATGATTTTAACTGTCTATCAGGAGATAAGTAAGGATTTTCAAGAGATAGATGTTCAAAACATGGGATACTGGCAAGTTGTAAATCAAAAGAACAAGCATGAGAGACAGACAGATGTAGGGATAGGAATGTAGAGGAAAAAGGAAAAAGAATTGAGTGGAAAAGGATAGAAGAAGAGAGAGGCAGAGACTGAAGGAGAATTCTTAGCTTATTGATATAGAAAACACACCGGGACTCCATCAACACACAGTAAATTATATACTTCTAAAGAACTCAAAGAACTTAAGATTTCTATGATACCAATACATCACAGATAAAGTTCATAGCAATAGAATAGTAATGGTAAGGATATCTGGAATATCAAAACTTGACTAGCATAGCAGTATGGTTCATATCTTTGACCTTAGCACTTGAGACAGAAAGATTGTCATGAAGGATTGTCATGAAAGGGACTGGCCTACAGAGTAAGGATCTGTTACTAAATAAACAAATATAAAAACTAAGAACTAGAACGGTTTTTATGGGAAATTATTTTTCAAACTTTTAGTCTCAGAATTGCCATATTAAAAAATCATTAAAAGCACAAATATTAATATACATATGCATGTGTGGTTTTAAATATGAATGTGCAGTTACTTTGTTAGATATTTAAAATAAATCATTTCAGAAATGTTGATAAGTTCAGACTGAAAAGTGACTGGGGAGTAAAAGCTCTTGCTGAGGAAGCCTGATAACCTGAGTAACCTCTGGAACTCATGTGTTGATGGAAGTACAAAACTCACAACACAAAATTAGTTTCTCATCTCCACACATGACCATAACATATGGAGACCGATACATATTACACACATATAAGGAGATAATAGCAATAATAAATGAATTATATTTCAAATGAAATTTATACTAAATTAAAAAATAATAAAATAGTCACAGGCTACCAGAAGTACTGAACTTTTGTAAAAAAATATATTATTCAAGTATAAACAAATATTTACTGAGACATTGGTTCTTGTATTTCTTTTTGTTTGTTTGTTTTTTTCAAGACGGAGTTTTTCTGTGTATCTCTGAACCCTGTCCTGGAACTCACTCTGTAGACCAGGCTGGCCTTGAAATCACAGAAACCAGTCTGCCTTTGCCTTCTGAGCACTGAGATTAAAGGTGTTTATCACCACCACCCAATAGTTTATAGTTTTCTAAATTTATTTCAGATATGACTTGGAAAGGCTTCTCTCTTACTTCCACTTTGAATCTATAGGAATGTACTGTATTTTCTGAGATATATGAAAAAATAAAGCTTTTTAGAGCTGTACAAGGAAGCTATAGTTTAATAAGCTATTCAGTAATTCTAAATATTTTTTGATATCAAATCAGTGCTTGGGATATCTGTTTAAATTTCGGTGAAAGTAACTTCTTAAGTTTTACTTGCTGTGTGAAATACAAATTTTCCAAATGAATTTTTCTTCTCTGTTTTGCTAAAGTCTGCAGATTGTTGTATGCTTTAGAGAGCTCATTTCCTCATGTGCCATTTTGTAAAATTGTGCATTGATAGTTTCTAACATCCTGGCTCACTAAGCTATGTTGATTCTCTAAGTGATGACAGTTGATATTAATTAATTTCAAAAGAGTCATATTAATTAATATCGAAACCATTTTTATCAAAAGAAAATTTCTGTTGGTTACAAGCTGTCAAAATCACATTTGCTTATGAAGTTTTTAACACTAATTTGAACTTGAAATTTCCGATTTTCTATCAGTAAATACAGTCAACCATTTTCCCTGGTGTGGAGAATCTCTGGAAAATTGCTTGCAATGACGGCTATGGTTATCTGATAATTGTTTTCTGACATCAACCTGTTGCTGCAATCATGACGGAGGGGAGTTCATATAAAAAAATCATTGAACCACACAGTGTATTAGCTGGTGATATCAAATTTCGGCACTAAGCAGAGCATGTTTTTACAATTCCCATTGCCTCACACAGAATGTGAGAGCTCTAACAGGGACTGACAGTTAATTAAGTCAGTTATCATTATAGCTTCATTAGGGGAATTTAAAAATGAACAGTGTGTTCTTCTTTTGCTCCTAAATGTGCATGTTAGAGACGATTCATTGACAGTGATTATGTTTGGTGCCACTGTCTATAATGTTAGTAAGTAAAAGACGGGAAGGAATATATAAATTTTATGGAAATAATGTAACATGTGAGCTTCCTGGATGGGCTTTGAGGATTCCCTGTCCTATAGACGCGTGGACAACTAATATTGTTTTTATTTTTACTTTTTTTTTTGGTTTTTTGAGACAGGGTTTCTTTGTGGTTTTGGAGCCTGTCCTGGAACTAGCTCTTTTAGACCAGGCTGGTCTTGAACTCACAGAGATCCGCCTGCCTCTGCCTCCCAAGTGCTGGGATTAAAGGCGTGCGCCACCACCGCCCGGCCTGACAACTAATATTGTTAAAGAAGCATTTAAAAAAAAAAACAACAGACACAAACACATTGCTCAGGGTTCATTCAAGTAACCACACATTATTTGCGTGCACAGAACCCAAAAAGAGAAAAAAATGCAAATTTAATGAAGTAAATGATGTTAAAATAAATAAAAGTAATCAAGGTGAAAGGAATGGTCATAACTGAATATGTACTTCTTTTAAACAAAATACAAATTGAATAAGTATAAGCAAACACATGTGAGATAGGAGAAGAGAAAAACAGAATATTCAGAATTTGTGAGGTATTACGTTGCTCATGGTGATTGTGTAAGCTTGCCGTATTTCATTGTTAATAAAACCAAGAAACTTTATTTCTAAGTATGTTGCCTTAAAAAAGAAAGTATCTGTGCTCATGGAAAATTGAAAATTTTACATTAGCAAAGAGGAGGATAGGTGTGAAGAGAATCCTCTAGAAGAATGAAGAAATAAAATACAGAAAATGGGGTATAATTCAGCAATAGAATAATTATCCAGCATATGACAGGTTCACAGTTTGATTACTAGCAACACAAACACACACACACAACACACAGACACCTGTCTCTGCACACATAGACTTTGTATGCTTTAATTTTCTAGTTTGCGTCTTACTACATTTTATGTGTCACAAATGTTGAACTGAACTTACTTGAGCTCAAAAACAATAAATATATGTGAATTAGCACAGAATGGAATGTATTCCATGAGTGCATATGAATTTCAGCTCTAAAGCAAATGCTTTCCAATAAGTTACTTACAAACTTCACAGCTCTGAAAGAAAAGGTATTCTAGTACTCCGGAGCAAGGAATGCCCTGTCACACTGCACAGCAAACCTCACCCAAGTGGTTTATTGAGAAGGAAGAACCTGGCAGGGTGGCAGCCTCTGCTTGGGCAAAGAGCTGCAAAGAACTGAGCCGGAAGATGGCTTTATATAAGGCTCCTTGGGGGAAAGGCACAGCTTTCCTATGTGACCTGGGAAAGGAGGGATTGTGTGGCCTGATCTTAGGCCTGTTTTGCTTTTGTAGGACAGGGCCTGGCCATTCTTTTGCCTGGAGTGTCCTGGGATGGCCATTATGGCTAAAGAAGTCTGGGTGGCAGGGCATAACCAGTCTTGCCTTGGGGAATGAAGAGGGAGGTAGGAAAGAGTAGGAATTTAGTATTAATGAAAAAGTATCTTACTCTGTACTACAGAGCTATAGTAACCAAAAGAACATGGTACTGGCCTAAAATCGGACATGTTGATTTATGGAATTGAACTGAAGACACAGACATAAATCCATGCACTGATTTTTGATAAAGAAACCAAAAGTAGTCAGATAAAGATAGCATGTGTAATAAATGGTGCTAGTCAAACTGATGACTGTGTTTGGGAGAATGTAAATTAATCAATATTTATCAACCTGCCCAATACTCAACTTCAAATGGATCAACAGTTTAAACATAAGACAAAATACCCCGAATCTGATAAAACAAAAAAGTGGGGAATTGTGATGAACTAATTGACACAGGGAAGGTCTTTCTGAGCAGGACACTGAGAGCACAGACATTAAGCCCAATAATTAATAAATGCTACCATTTAAAGTTGAAAAACTTATGTACAGGAAAGGACACCATCAGTCACACAATGCAACAACCTACAAGAAAATATATTTACTAATTTTACATCTGAGGTAGTTTGAAAGAAAATGGCCTTGTAATTCTCTCTGCTTGTGTTTTCTTTCTTGTCTCTATTTCAGGTTTCAAGTCTTGAATAGTCTCTTTCATATGTTTCATTGCTTTTTCTTGGTTTTCTGTAAGGGATTTGTTGATGTCTTCCAATTTTTGTTCGTCCTTTCCTCCTTTCTTTGAGGAAAATTTTCATTTCCTCTTTAAGGGCCTCAAACAAACATTCTCCTTAAGTTATTTTTTTTAAGGGCATTTTGATCTGCTTCATCTGTATGTGGTTGTTCAAGTTTTGTCTTGTAGGGCTACTAGTTTTTTTACTGGTGTTGTCTTGGTCTTTGTGGTGTTGCATGTGTTCTTACCTCGTCTAACCATCTTTTCTCTGATTGGTGTAGTTGGGGCTGTCTGTGACTCAGGTCATCAATCTTTTAGGTGCCAGTGGATCCAAGGCTCAGACGGTTGCACCTCATGGTATAGTCAGGGCCACAGTTCCAGTCATCCCATTGGTCACTTTGTGTTCCTGGAAGTTGCTCTGTGTTCCCAGGGTTTAAACGCTCTACAATACCAGGGGTCATTTGGGCCCAAGGAGGTTGCTTTCTGCTGAGGTTGCTGCCTTGGGCCTTTTGGCTCAGGCTTACTTCCTCTGTGGTCCCAGACTCATGCCTAGACCCACAGAGGTCTCTGGTTCCGGCAGAATGTCCAGAACCAGGGCTATAAGTTAACTCATCCCAACATCCACTTTTTCTCTGAACTCTTGGAGCAAATGAAGGGTTCAGACTTGCAGATCTAAAGCTTCAGGATCTCCATGACAACAGCAACAACAGGATATCCAAGCCCAGAATCAATGCTGTAGCAGAAACCAGAGGCCTGGAACCAGACCAGAGACTCGTGCCTTTATAAAAGACAGAAATTTTTCTTTCAGCCTTGAATATCCTTCTTTTACCCTGTACCTTTAATGTTTTGATTATTATGTCTCATGGACAGTGTTTTTTCTGGTCCTTTCTGCTTTTGTGTTATGTATACTTCTTGTAAGACATCTCCTTCTTTAAATTCCTTCCAGGAATTTTCTACGATAATCTTATTAAAAATGTTTTCTGTGCCTTTTTACTGGATTCATTCTTCTATACCTATTATTTATAGGTTTATTCTTTTCATCACATCCCAGATTTCCTGGATGTTTTATGCCTAGATATTTTTAGAGTTACCATTTATTTTGACTGAACTATTGATCTTTTCAACTGTGTCTTCAAGATGTGAAATTATCTTTTCCATGTCTTTTAATCTCTTGGTGAAGCTTACCTCTGAGATTTTGTTTGACTTTCTTAGATTTTCATTTCAAGTTTTATTTCATTGGTGTGTGGGGGGAATTAAATTTCTTCGTTAAATTTTAAGCTTATATTTTGTACTGTTTTTCCCATTTAATTTTCTCAGAAGTTTCTGGCTTCTGGATTAGGCATATCGTCTTTGCTCATGATTGCATTTGTATGTTGGATCTAGGTACTAGTGTGATAGCCTTTAATTGTTTGTTGGTGTAGATATTTGGTCTTGTGTTTGTTGTGTAGGTAGTTGATTCTATGATTATTGTTACCCTAAGCTTTAGGCTGTGGACCAGAAAGAAGAACAGTGCTTGGTTTTCAGGTTTATGACTCTGGGTTTTGGACTTCTACTAGTCCTAGAATTTATGAGTTTAGCCCTTGAAGTCACTGATGCATTGGGTTAGCAGGAAATAAAGTTAAACTATTTTTGGAATTATCTTAAACAGTACATGGGATTTGTTTCCATGATGACAAATTAAGTATACCCTGGTTCTGCCAAGGGTGGCAGGAAGGAACCTGAAATGACTGAAGGGAGACTAGGAGGAAGGGCTGAGGTAGACAGGCCACAGTAGTAATTCTAACAGTATGTCCAAGAGTTCGGAATGGAGAAGAAGAATGCTCTAGGCAGCCTGCCTGGGTCCTAACTAAGTGGGGAGCTAGGGGATTCCTGAAATACCATGTTTCTGTGGGTTCTTGAGAATCACGAGGAATGAAAAGGGGTTGGCAGGAATGTGTGAAGTGGACAGCAAGAAAGAATTAAGAGGACCCTGGATTTGTACTAGAAGGCCAATTTCCAAGAGGATGGACATGGCCTGGAGAAGCGACTCAGACAGACTAGAGGCAGCACAGCACATCAAATAGTACACTGAATAGTGCAGAATGGAAGACAGAAAAGGAAGACACAGGTATCCTACCAGGCTCCAGGCCAAATGTGGTGGCTATGGGGTGCCTGAGTTTGTGATAAGTCAGAAATGAATGAAGATTATCTATGAGAAATGGTTAAAAAGGTCAGAGAACAAAGAAACAGCTAGACTCTCTTTCATTTATTTTAAATGCTTTTATACTTAAAATAAAAACAAAGAAATAATGTTTTTTATCATTGTAGCTCTAGGGATCACATAAGCAAATATCACTTGGAAAAAATGTGTGATTCAGAAATAATTTTTAGAAAAATCACTTAGGTGCCTTTCCTTCTTGGACATAAAAGGCAGTAGCTTGTTGGTAGATGTTTTAAAAGTGCATCTACATTGGATTCCTATGCAAATACACAAAAGTATGCAATAATGTTCTCTTTAAGGAACAATTACTATATGAATATATATTCAAAAGTTTGTACCAAACCCCACATAATTTGTTTAAACTACAACTTATTGATAATCATTTCTTTTACATTTTAAAAATTGTACCATATATATTTGTGTGTGTGTGTGTGTGTGTGTGTGTGTGTGTGTGTGTGTGTGTGTGGTATGTCTCTATATTTGTCCGCTGAGGTCAGAAGAGGCATCAGATTTCTTAATGTTGGAGTTAAAGGCAGTTATGAGACAACAGACGTAAACACTGGGAACCAAATCATCTGTAAGAACAGCAGAGGTTCTTAAGCATTCTCTAATTCTTTTTTTTTTTCATTTTTGTTTTCGTTTTTAATGAGAATGCATGCATCCTGCATGGTGTAAGCGAGGGCTCAGTGAAACCTCTGAAGGAAGCTACTCCATAGGGTGAAAGGTTTATTTGACATACGAAACTTTTACATGGTTGTTTGTCAGGCAGCAGAGATAGAATAGCCAGAGGCAATGGGGGGTGGGGGTGGGGAGTCCAAAGTTGCCATGGCTTCCTCTCAAAACAGAGAGCGTATCAGGAAAACAGGGTAAGCCTTGCCACTTATGAGTTGTGTAGCTGCAGAGAGAAAGGTATGTAAGCCAGGCCTTTATAGAAGGTTAGAGTAGCGGTGGGAAGGTGAGGTGAGGTTTTGATATGTGTTATGAGTATATGGTGATGCTGTTATGTGTTATGGGTATATGGTGATGTATGTTATTGGCCATGGTGACATATGATGTTATGGGTACATGTGATGGTGATATGTGTTTTGGGTATATGGAGATGGTAATATATGTTATTGGTATTTGGTGATGGTGATATGTGTTAAGGGTATATGGTAATAGGGAAGTAATGACTTTTCCTAACATCATTTTTTTGAAGAGTGCAGAATGTAAGCTGTCACCTATTCACCAACAATCTCTGTTTACCCTGTCATAGTCCAAACTGTAAGTTTGCACACTAGCACTGGCACTGGCATTTGAGGGTGGTCCACATTGGGCCTAACACATTGGTGACTTGTGGTGCAAATACTGATGTCATAACAATTTATTTGATGGCAATGTATTTCCAATTCTTGTTTTTATAAGATTTCAATACTCAGAAGACTGCTAAAATAGTGCCTATTTCAAAATATAGGAAATAAAAAAGTTATTCAAATGATAAGCAACAAAAATTCTCTAAGACAGAAAATAAGAGAAAGAAAATGTATTATGGCTATGAGTGAGGGATATGACATTTAACTTAAAGCAAAAGAAACTGCAGGATAAGAGAGACCAAGTTGGAAATGTTTTTATTTCCAAAAATACTTAAATTTTTGTTCAAATGAATAAAATATTACAATCGAATATTTTACTTCTGCATATAAATTCTCTTCATATTGAATTAAAATGTTAATTTTAACTATTATTTTGAAAAAATACAGAAAGGACATCTAAATAATAAAAATTATCATTATATTTTCATCTTTACACACATACCATACAATATTCAATAAAGATAGAAAGATTACTGAAATAGAACTTTGAAATCCTTCTAGGTACGGGTTCTGAGAGAATATATGTCTTTATATTTAGTCACTGACCATGTTCTTGACACAGACAGAACTTAAAAGAACATATATTTAATTACGTGTATGAGTGTTCCTGTGCAGTTGCCTAAGGTAGCCAAAGAGGGTGTTTGCGCATCGGGAACTGTCCTTAGCAGGCATTTGTCAGTCATCCCATATGGAACTGGCAACCAAGCTCTGCACTTCAGAAGAACAGTATGTATCTGTTTCTCACTGTGCCAAGTCTCCAACCCCCAGGGAGAAAATTCTTTGTTATTTCCTGAGTCATTGAAACCTCTGCCACAGAACTCCTAAATCCCCTCTAACAGCCTTGATGATAAAAACCTCTTTTGCCTTGATGAAGTTATTCTTTGTAGGCTCATTTTCAGGTTAGGATCTGGTTGCCAAGGGAACCATCCACGTCATCAGAGATAGGGAATGTTCAGTCTTAACTTACATCCTCAAAGAAGCAAGAGAGGCTTAAGGTTTAGTTGACTTCGCAGGTCAGTAGTGCTGTCATTTATGTTTACATAAAAAGTTTGCATTAAACGTCTAAATACAGCACCTAGGTTATAGAAGACACTGGGTAGGTTTCTGGGAAATGATAAAATAGAGAGAGCAAGGACACTCAACACTCAGCACAGTTTCTCTCATACTTCATCCAGTGTCCCTTCATCTGACCTTTCTTCAGCATCCTTCCTAGTAACCTTTGCAATAAATTGAAACACATGATTGTTTGTCCAAAGTTCTGTGAGCTAGCCTAGTAAATCATTCTTACCCAAGCTCCTGGTATTGGGAGACTGATTTAATGCTAGTTGGTCAGAAATTACTTCCTGTGACTGGCATCTGAAGAGGGAGGTGATCTTTCTTGAGCCTTTAACCTATGTAGCAGACACTAACTCAGGCTAGTGTTAAAATTAAGGTAAATTGTTAAAAAAGAAAAGAAAGTATTTGGTTGAAAAATTGGTAAATGGAGGGAAGAAATTCCATATATATGGTGATCAGAGAAAGAATACTTAGTTTGTCAACAGAAAGAACATCATTGTTCCTCCCTCAGATAACTGTTTTCACTGGTCAGCATGAAAACAGTCCCCCACTAGGAGGGATCTATTTAGCAGCAGTTAACAAAAATACCTTCAGGCAAAAGAAAACAAAACAAAACAAGAAAAAAAAACCCAGACAAGCATCTATATTGTTTGATAATAGGAATATTGAATCTTGTAGACAGTTGTAAATATCATCTTCTTGCACTTTGGATTGCGAAGCTATCACTTGAAGGGTTAAAGAAAAACATATATGCATTATTACCCAAAGTTCTGGAAAAAATGTTTAACTTTAAAGTTATAAAGTATTGAAACTTTTTTTTCACCTGCGTCATCATATATAATGTAATTAATATGACATTATAAAATATAATATCGTCCAATATAACAATACAGAACAATATCAATATCGACTATGAATGTTTAAGTTTTCGAGAACACCAAGAATGTGGTTTAGGAAGGCTCCATAGGTGTTTAGGGCAGCAGAGTAGCCCTGAAGCAGTGTTTACTGTGTGGAACTGATTAGTTTCCTTGTGGAACTGACTAGTTTTCTTGGTTGTCGGAGGATCTCATCAGAGTCATCTAAATCAAAAAAATCCAGGCAGCGCGCACAGTGCATCCACACAGTCTCACACTCTATGTCTGCCTTCTGCATGCTAGCAAAACCCTCTTCTGATTTTGAGTTGAATTGCTCAGTCTGGCATGTTTTTCCAAGACAGTGTGTGTGTGTGTGTGTGCGTGTGCATGTGTGTGTGAGAGCATTTTAATAAGTTGCAATTGTGCATGTTAATCTAACTTGGTAATGTAATTAAACAGTAGCCTCCAACTTATCCAGTTTTTTCTTTTCTTTCATTACTGTGGTTAATTGATATTTGAAAACATTAACTACAAAATATAATAAATAATCTATACGTATTAAACATTTAACTATAGTATTGTTGCAATTGTTTTACATCCATTTAATTGTTGTTAATCTTTTCCTGAACCTAATTTATAGGGCAAATTCTAACAAATGTGTGTTTGTTTAGGGGAAAACAGTATAGACAAGATGAGTACCAACAACACTTTCAGAGAGCTGGGAGGTGCAAATGGAATGTGTCCTTTGCGATTATGCAGGGGTCTACTACATTAATGACACTAAGAAGGAGTGCTTTTTATCTACAAACATGAAAAATTTATTTAAATATTGCAAAAGGGAAAATTACTGAAAAAGCCTCTCACTCTGGGAGAAATAATTAACATTCAGGATTCTACACTTGTATAACTTCACTAATATATTTTTTAAAAGACATAGAATCTGAAGTATTAATAATACATTTGTTGATGAGGTTGACCCAAGAATGAAAAATGTATGTAGTAGAATTTAAACCTGTTTTCCCCTTAAATATGATTGATATTACACAAGCTCTGAAGTGCTAGGTGCAAGGGTGACTAAACTATCCTCCGGTGGCCTGGGCACTGGTCAGCCTTCAATATGTGTCCAATTAGTTCCCTCCCCTTGGATAAAGTGGTGGGAAAAGAGCATGTGTTTAAACATAACTGCTGCGGTCTCCTTATGACTCCTTGCACCTGGTAAAACTTCCACTTAAAGGAAAACACCCCATTCACTACACAGCATGCATCAGATGCAACGCCCCAGCAGGGCTGTGCTCTGCTGGCTCTTCCAGGAACATTGGCAAGGAAAAGCACTTCAGTCTGACTCTCCACCTGTTCCTTATGCACTTTCTCTGTACTGCGCCATCTCCTCTCTTTTGACTCTTGATGTCATTAATATTTCTTCATCTGTTCTGTCATCTACAGACTCACATACTGGCAAAAAGTCACCTTTACTTTATATTGCAGCTTGTGTATTAAGTATAATATATACATCTATATGTGCACACACATACACATGTGCACATGAGTACACACACACACACACACACACACACACACACACACACATTAAGGTAGCCCTGAACTCTCATGGATAACATCTGAGACAGAGACTATCTGAGATAGAGACTTAAGACCATGTCCTGAATTTTGTAATTTTCTGGTCCTTTTCCTTCTTACCTCTTATAACTGGTGTAAAAATTGAATGAATTACTTATTTAAAAAATATGGTAACTTGAAAAGGCTCATTAAAAACCTAAATAAATAAATGAGGAAAGGAAGTCAAACATGCGAAGCCTCTGTTTCATCTGCATCTTAGGAAACCAGAGTGGAAACTGAAAAAGAGCGCTGAGTACGAAAGAAACTAATGTCGCTATATCCTCAGAAATGCTAATTCCAAACAAAACATAAAAGAAACAAAGAAAATGAGGTCACCTTGTTAGCACACACACTCAGAAACACACACAGAGACTCAGACACGCACACACTTGATAAACTAGAGGTGTTACCAAAAGGCATGCACTTTCTATATAAGCTCAGAGGAGTTGGTCTGCTGGGAGAAAGAAAGGTTAGATGGAGGCTTCTTTCACTTTACTTTGTGAAACTCCTCTGGATCACTGTGCCAAGAGGCAGCAGGTCTGTAGTTGGTGTAATGTGGCCATTGCAGATAGCATAAAAGGTTTTTATGACAAGTGTGTGTGTGTGTTATGTGTGCATGAAGATCTATGTTACTTCTGAGATTTAGCCTAATAATGAGGATGAGGAATCTCACACAGTGTTTTAATAAACGATTACTACTGCTCTGACCATTACAGTGAGAAGAACTTCAAGTTGGTAAAACCAAACACTTCACTGAAAGATCCAGAAAGGCAAAATAAAAATAGAATCTCTAATTACTCCAGCTGAAACAAACAGAATTCTCTAATGCACGCGTCCCTATCAGGGACACTGAGGAATAGACAGGAAGACCATCATGCACTCGCTATGACAATCCCTGAATATTCTTTGTCATATGCAAATAAAAGCCAGGCCAATGAAGTAGCTACCAGCATCCGCTGTCAGGGTATTCTATACCATTCAGTGTTGGGGTGGAAAACAAATTTTTGGTGAGGCTTTTGAGCAATAGCCTTCAATACAGAAAAAAAAGTACTGCGAAAGAAAATCTTGAAAGGTATTTCAGGAAAGTAGAAAATGATAACTAAATTCTGCAAGGCAAACACGTGCTGTTCTGGGAAGTGTGGCAAGCTGTGTAGGATATTGTTTTCTGCCATCATGGAATGCACTTGGCATTACTGAAAACAGGAGATCATTGCTCTGTTATGCAAACAACTTCACATCTGCACTCACACTGCTGGACGCTGGGAAACTGACTCTTGTCTTTGTTTGCCCCTCTGACAGATCAAGACAGCTGTAGAAGACAGCACGACATCCTTGTCTATCAAGGCTTGTTTTGACAACTTAACATTATTACTAAAATTCAAAATTTTATCTAAACATTCTAACTTTTAGCTGGCTTTTTTCCTTATTATTTAGCCTAAATGCACTTTCTAGGAATGGTATTAAATGATTTACTTATTTTATTTACATATGTTTATGGTACATTAATTAGTGTCTACCATCAAACTTACTCTTACAATATTTCATAATCTTCAAAATAACTCACTGGACCCAAAACTGCAGTGCAGTCTGTAGCAAATTCTCCCTAGATTAGTATATTTTAATTCTCCCAACTGCCTATTCATCTTTGTATTGAAGATTAATTTCTAATTAAATAAATTTCTTCCAAGGAACTTAACATGTTTTAAATTATCATCTTAAATAAAAATATAAATAGCAAAATATCCAAAGTCCCTTAACATTTAGAACAAATTTGAACAAATACACTTGAAGTAGTGTTTTGGAGACTGAGATTAAGAGTTAGGAGCTAAGATGTAGTGATAACTCTCTGAGAACCCTGACTGAGCAGATAACAAGCCAGCTAAACAACATTAGGATACGGGCATCCTGTGCTGTCTCTGGTGTGTGCGTGTTTAGGGCTTAGTTTACTTGGTGTTGATGAGCAAACTAACTTCACACTTCCTACCTTGATAAATAGATATTAAAAGTAGTCCAGCAGTGGTGGTGGTGCATGCCTGTAATATCAGCTCTTGGAGTCAGAGGCAGCCAGATCTCTGTAAGTTTAAGGCCAGTCTTGTCTATAGTAAATTCCAGGACAGACAGGGATGAGAGAGACAACCTATCTTACCCCAACCAAAGACATTAAAAGTAGCAAAAAATAGAAATATTCCCTCCTCCCTCCATAAACCTTGATGCTAGCTTCTTCCGTGAGTACTAGGAACTGACATTATAACATTGTCCTAGTGTGACAGGCACAAACCCGATGGAGTCATTTCCCCAGCCTCGGGTTACATGGTTTTAAAATAATCTTGCTGAGTAAATGTTGGAAACTAAGAAATTATTTTAAAATCCATACATGGCATCTTTTGTAAGTTTTAACTTCTGCTTTGCGCCTTAATATATTTGTATTTAACATTTTTAAATCTCCAAGAATTTAATATTTCAAATGAGTACATGTTTTATTTTTCACCATTATTTCATCAGTGTCCTGAGTGTAGAGAAGCTGCATCACACTCGCCACTGAGAACATACATTTCTGTCTATCACATCTGTCATCCGGCCTTAGGATTTCTGTGATGAGAAGTGAGTGAGGAGTCTGTTTACATTTCACATGTTCCTGTGGTTCAAAAGCAGTGTAGATTTCTTCTAATAAGGTATTAAAATCACATTTGGACTATTATAATTAGATGAATTAAATAATGCTTGTCACTTTTTGAGAACAAATTGAACTGTAGATTTCACTATTTTCTCATTACAATAAAGATTGTTAGTCGTTTTTTTTCTTTGGCTTTTTGAGACACGGTTTCTCTGTGTAACTTTGGAGCTTGTCCTGGAATTCCCTCTATAGACCAGGCTGGCCTCGAATTCTCTATGAAGAGATTTGCCTATTCTGCCTCTCAAGTGCCGTAATTAAAGGCATGCACCACCACCACCTGGCTATATTAGTAGCTTTTTCCTTCGTCCAATCATACGGATACACACAGGTCTACACATCCAAAAACAGATACAAATACACACATATACACAGACACTCACAGAGAAACACATACACATATACACATACACACACATAGACACACACAGAGATTCACATACACAGACAGAGATACAAATAGACACATAGACACATGCACATATGTACAGACACACAAACACACACACTTTTCACTATAGCAATTACCAATTTCCACAATAGCGTCTAAAGTTAATTTTAATGCTGAATCTCTTTATTACACAGATTTTACTCTCAATTTTTTTTAAAAAAATGGTTAGATATTAAACTGATAAGAATGGATAATACGCTTGATTTAGTTTCAGGGAACCATGGAGTTGGCCTGATCTTGCTGACTTATGAGAGATACACTCCCTCAGACAGTGAAACATTCAGGCTGCTTTGTGTTTCTCTGTATGATCCCTTAGTGGTCAAAGCGGCATGGAAGCTTGACAAGACAACTGGTCTTAAGCATTAATCTTGTGTTCTGTTTGTGGCTTGCAAAATTCATTGTCTCCTGCAACTACAACTGTATTGACCCTGGTAATCGCCATAATATTTTGTTTATGATAAATGTATACACAATCTGATTGCTCTCAATAAAATTGCCACAGCCTCAATTTTTTTTTTCCTGTGGATGCTCAGTCACTAACATTTCACCAAAAGGCTAGTTTTCTCCAAATAATCTCACTGGGAAACAGAACTCTTATGCCCAGCAAAAGATGGCTAACAGAAAGCAAACTCAATGGCATCTTTGGACGTTCTTTGTCTCATAACTTTGTGTCAAGGCTCTTCTTTTTCCATTTCTCTTTCCTTCCATCATTTGTTCCTTTCTTCTTTTCTCTCTTTCTTTCTTTTTTCTTCTTTTTAAAATCTTATGGAACTTTGTATATATATTATGGTTTCTAGTTTTGTGTTTCTCTGGGATTCCTGTGTGCAACAATCTTGTGCTTTTTCTTTGGCTTTTTCCTATTCCAATTTAATTTTCTTTAATCCATTGTAGTATTATCCCTCAGATGTCTGTGTGTTTTCTAATGAGAGACAGAAAGGGTATGGATGCAAATGAGAAGAGAGGTAGAGAAAAACTTGGAGAAGTAGGGGGAGGGAAAACTATAATTAGAATCAATAGAATTTAAAAATTTATTTTCAGCAAGAGAAAAAAATCATTAGATGTGGTTAACTCATTAATAGCTTAAAACTATAATCTATAAACACTATTAAAATGCATGAGAAAAATAAAAAAAAAATTGAAAAGAGATTTTGGTCTTGTCACATGTGGTCTAAAGAGGAAAAGACACAAAACAAATTGCAACATAAGGATGGGTGCTATAAAATGAAAACTTCCTTGACTGGAAGGATAAAAATACCCATTTCTATGAATTGCAGATAAAATGCTGACACATAAAAAGGTCAAGGGGCTTAACTGGGTTTGCTTGCTTCCATGAGATGACATATCCCAGAGTAAATTATCTACACGATTGTTACTTGCCCTAAATGATGGGTTCCCTTCCCTAATGCCCACACAAGGAAGTATGAGGTCTCCCATTAAAATTTGAAATATTGTTTGTATTCAAACAATTTCTATGTCAGCATAGGACACTTCTATATGTTTTAAAAACTGTAAATAGTAGGTGCTCAATGAATAGTAGTTCATCTGCTGCAGATTAGAAACCAAGGGAAGCATTCTAAAACATATTAGATAATTAACTCTTTTATAGTTTGTGTACAATTTTCCCATTTAGGTTAAGTCACCTCCCAAGGGAAAGTCTATGATCCATAGGCAGTTACATTAAATTGTGGAGTTTTTGTTCCATGAGATTACTGTGGTTTGGTATAAGGCTTGAAAAATATCATTATGTAGAGATACTGTCCAAGGCTGGGCTCCTGTTAGGAAAGCTAAACTAGAAAAATTCCCATTTAATTCTAAATTTAGTATTTTATCTATTTACCACAGTAATGAGAGCAATCAACTAAGAAGACCTAAGTTTAACAGAGTTGTTTAAATGTGAGAACTGAAAAAAATGGCCTATACGTTATGAACTTGCAGCAAAATGCTTCAAACTGTTGGAGCATTAAGTGCATAATAGAAGTACAAAAGCTACGAGCTTATTTGTGCATGAGGGTAAGTTAGATTATTTTTCCAAGAAGCAAAATCATAAGAAAATGAAGCAATCTATATTAAGTATACCAGTGTTAGGCTCAAACAGCTACAATTTTAATTAAATATATCAATTCCGGGAAAGCAGCAACATTAAGAATAAACACATGGGGAAAATGTAGCCAATATATGATATAAAAATATGTTCTCAAAAACATTAATGGAAAATGGACTCACTTATTCATAAACTCAAAGTTCAGTTATTTTCTTCCTGTGAGCCCTGCACAGTGGTTCTGCTGGGGAAGCTTGTTGTCTATAAAATGACTTGATGGAAATAGGAAAAAACATGACACCTTATCCCAGGATCCCCACTTGCTCTGAATTTGTCTTGTTTAAATGGAAATTCCCAATCTTCCTTCCATTAGTTCTGGTCATAATACTCACGAGAAATTGGTGGCAGATACTGAGATGAGAAAGGCCAGTGCCTCTTTAAAGCAACAGCATCTGGCTAATTAATCTACGTCTACCCTCTGTACAGGGAGCGAAACCTACCTTTCCAACTGCACACTAGACACTCTCATCCAGAAAGTAAATAGATGGGCCCCTTTCTCAAATATGCCTGCACAAAGAGGTGTCTTCTTGCTGGTTACTGTGCTGTGTGTTAACAGTAAGATGGTGGGCAAGAGTTCATTCAAAATTCTAGTTTGGACAGAGTTAAGGAGACACTGAAAAACCTTAATGAATATTGAGAGTGAAGTTAGTTTTCCTGTCTTAGACTTTAACACTTTGGAGGCAGTTTACTTTTTTATATTTTACTTTCTTATTCTTTCCAAACTTAACCCCTAAATTCTTCAGTATAGTAGGACCTTTCCCTGCTGTTTCTGGCTTCTCTCCATCTTCTGTTGGATTTGCTTACTTTGCTCCCAAATTGTAACAGAAAGTTACATAAGGCCATCCTAAAATATGAGGAAATGCCAAAGTTATCTTCAATAATTAAAGTGCAAATGATTTTTTTTGTTATATTCTGGCCTCATAAAATATAGGACCCTCTTTTTTAAAGACGTGATGGCAGATTTAACAATAAAACATTTAAAGCCAGGTCTTGCGAGATGCAGATATTTTTACACTCCTTTTACTATTTAATTATGATTTAATTATTGAAAGCTTCCTGTTGCCGAGAAACATCTATTGAAAGTGGTTGAACATGAGTATACCAGTTTGTGTACCAATATGAGTCTTTCCAAGAGGGACAGAACATAGTCGGGTTGACCATCAGGAATCACCAAGAAATCTGAAGAAGCTAGCCTGGATTTTTCAAGCCCCATTACAACTCATTGTTTTAAAATGCCTCACACCAGGGGCACTTTTTTGTGCTGTGCCCTGCTTTCCACAATCTTGAGATATTTAATGAACTTGCTTCTAACAATGGAAGAGACGAGACAGTACTACAGTGAAGAAAGTATCTCTTGCTTGAGAGTGAGCTTCAATCAAATCATCAGTATCAAAATGAATGTGAGGTATCTGCTCTTAAAATTCTTTGTTGACCTCTGACCTAGCAATTTTAAAACTCTAAGAGAGAGCCCTGTTTACAAAGAGATCTTCATGTGGATTTTATGTAAACTTTGAGAACCACTGTCTCAGACAAGCAGTGAACTACTGAATGATGAATAAACATAAGATTCTTACCTTCAAGCTCTAGGAAATTTGAACACTTCCTTACACTCACTATGCAACCATGTTCACCTCCTACCCACTCCCAACCAAGAAGAATTACCAAGAGCGGTTGAAAACCATACAGCACAGAGGGTCTCCTATTTTCAAAGCTGGTCTCCTGCTCCATCTGTCTGAGTTTGAATGATGATTTTTCATCATAAACCTTAGCAAACCCAAATGACTGAGCGGTATCTGCACACCTAAATAAAAAGATATCAACACGAGTGGTTTGAAGGTGTCAGTCATCACACAGGGTAGCTAGAGTTCTCAAGACTGTACAGCCATTTTCATGCCATGAGAAAGGCATCTGTTTCTAGGTCTGTTTTGTTAAGTCTATGTTCGGTTAGTTTTGAAAATTCAAACTCTCAGACAGAAAAGGGTTTTAAATTAATTGCTGCCATGAGAAAAACGGAGCTTTCAGAATGAGGCCAGGTGGCTTGGTACATGGTCATATTTTCAACACAAGGAGGTTTTCAGTGAGGCTCTGGGGCAGAACAAATTTGTTCAGAGTCTGCTGTGGAAATAAGGCATTCCTTCAGCCCTGTCCAAATAGTAATACCACCAGTTCCCAGAAGATAAACATGGAGAGACAGTCAAGCCGTTACTTCTGGCTCACACATTTCTCCTACTTCTCTGTATTTCTCACATGTAGGTACTTGAGGACAGGCTGCCAGGAAACTTTCTGTATTCTTGCAGCAGGCATTGAGGTGGCTGTGTTCAGCTTCTGCAGAAGGGACAGAAGTGACACCTACTCATTAAGAGCATTCCCCACAGGGGATTCTGGTAAGCCAGCTCAACAGCCTCTGCTGAGAGGGGTGTTGTTAGCTTCAGTGTCAGTGGGTAACTCAGTGCTCTGTAATTAGCTATGGGACAGTTTACTTTAGTATTAACAGATGATTTGGGATTATGTGTTAGCAATGAAACAGTTAATACTTTGAAGTGACTCTGGACTCTTCTGTATTAATAAAAAAGACACTATCCAAAGAAAATCACCTGAATTCTGTAGTTCAAAAACTACTGATAGTTAGGTGATGACTTTATGTTACACAATTCATGGCTGCAAATTTTATGCACGGGGAGAGGTTACTTGTTCTTCCTTTCTTCCTTCTTTCCTTCTTTCTCTTTTTTCCTTCCTCCCTCCCTCCCTCCCTCCCTCCCTCCCTCCTTCCTTCCTTCCTCCTTTTTGTTTTTAGAAGCTGTTTTAACAGTGAAACTGAAAGTTCCACAAAAACAGTATAATCATCATGGTCATTTCCATGGTAGCACTTTTTGGTCTGTTTCTCTCATATACTGTAATCATCTGATGATAGGATTTTTGCTTATTTTCAATACATTTCCATAACATCATATTTTAAAAATGTATTAATAGATTCATATGACTTAATACTGAAAGAATAGGGAACATGAAACATAAAAGACAGGTTCTATTTTCCATGGAAATCACATAACAACAACATTCAAGGATTCTGACAAAACACAAACAACTGGACTCTGTCTGTACAGCTACATATGATATCCCATTACTGGCATTTATGGAACAATGAGTAAGAAAAGTGACGAAAATTGCTGTTCGTTTCCTGGCTGCACAGACCTGAAATAATCACACAGAAACTGTATTAACTAAAATATTGCTCAGCCTATTAGCTCAGGCTTCTTATTAACTGACTCTTACATTTTAAATAAACCAATTCCTATTACTTTCTATTTTACCATGAGGCTTGTGATTTAGCGGTAAGCCCCCAGGGCATCTATTTCCTTAGACAGCTACTTGGCATCTCCCTGACTCCACCTTCTTTTCTCCTCTATCTCTGCTTGAAATTTATGCCTTAGTCTATTCTGTGTTGTCATAGGCTCAAAGCAGCTTCTTTATTACCCAATGGTAATAAAAACATTCATAGCATACAGAAGGGAATCCCACATCAGGTAGAGAACCCTAAGTTCATAAAAATGCAATATCCAGCATTGCCTTCCCGATCGCCACAAACTACTTTCACATGCAACAATAGGGATACATAAATAATTTACTGTAAATCACTTATGGAGAAGACAGGTAGTTAAACACTGTGTACCAAACATCACCATGACACTTTTTCTTGCCTCATTTATGTTTCATTCCTGAACTGTTAAGGCCTTAATGTTCAGGGTCATCTAGATAGCTCAGCCGGTAAGGGTTCTTTCTGCCAGTCCTGATGACCTGAATCAGAACCCTGGGACCTAAACAATAGAAGAGAGCTAACTCTAGAAAGCTGTCCTTAACTTCCATAAATGGTCTCTGTCATGTGTAGGCACACTACACACACACACACACACACACACACACACACACACACACACTACAAGAACACAAGCACACTACAAGAACACAAACGCAGTACAGGAACACAAAAGCACATACACATTCATACATATATACACAAACACTAAAAAAACACATACACTCATACATATGCATACATACACACATACTAAAATGTAATAAAAAACTTTTTTAGGGAATGCTTTGTTAAGATTTTTGGGGGTTTTAATAAACTTTTTTTCAAACAAACTATCCTGTTAGTTTTCTTCCTTTCTTTTCCATTTCCATATGTAAAACCTTCTCCCCTGATTTCCCACAAGGGTACTATAGATTGAATCCAGGACAAAGGGAAACACTCTACTGACTAGGATATTTCTTTTTACACTGAGTATTCTAGGCTGGCCTGGAAGACAGGAACCTGAATCTCCAAGCTGGCTGATTCAGAGAATCTCAAAGTAAGCACCATTTTGCTCAGTTTTTGATACTAGTAAAACAAGTCAGAGCACCTGAGCATGTCCAGTGAGTGTCAGTTAGCAGTCTTCATAGGTGAAGAGCTACAGTGTTAGTCGTTTACACAGAACTAGCTAGAATAGCTGGCACATGTCCAGTGAGTGTCCAAAATCAGTCTGCACCGACAAATAGCTGAATGTTCAGTACAGAGGGATCCCAACTCATCTCGGAAAGAAAATGATGAGACATAGAACACTATTACATATTCCCACAAAAATATTCAAAAATGGAAAATATATCTTTAAAAATACTTAGCGAGTAGTCAGTCTGGCTAATCATATTTAGTTAGCAAAACATTCAAAGGTTTAGTACAAACTTTTAGATCTTTAAATGAAGTATTTCAAGACATATGGACCCGTGCAACATTCCTATTTTTACTACATTATTCAGAAATATAAACTTATATCTTAGGGTGCTAGTGATGTGAAATGTGATGTGGCTGCAGTTTAATAGGAACAAATCTAAGTGAAGAGTAAAGGGTCAGAAAAATTTGTTAAAATAAAAAATTGTTGAGTTGCATTTACTGTACTTACCCTTTAAGACAGAACCAATTATGAACATTATGCTGCCATTATAATTGCTCAGCATGTAAATTGAAACTGTCAACTTTGATATTCATTTTATCAAGTTAAAGAAAAAAGTTAAGCTGTATACTAAAATTTGTGTATTAAGTCATATACCTGAGAGACTAAGAGGCCAGTGCGCTTATTATAAGTGCATTTAACCAAGTATTCAAAAGCTTGAAAGACTGAATAAAATAAATAAAAGAATCAAAAAAAACAGGAGAATTTAATAATGTATTTTTCAACACAGAGAAATTAGTATCTAATAAGAGTAAGCCTCTTACGTATGAGTATTAGTTAATTGATAAAGGATTTTTCTTTTGAAAAATATCATACAATAATATACTTTTAAAGTAAGCAATAATAATATGTGTACCCTGAGCATAAACAAACCTTGAGTATTAAACAAGAGTGAATGGGTTTCAGTTTTTGCTCCTTGTGTACATGTGATATTCCTCCACAAACATGTTAGATTTGCCCTTGCTCATTTCTCTTGAATTCATTAAAAATGCATAAAAAGTAAATTGACCGTCATATACTATCACCTTCATGGTCACCATTCCTCTTAGAAGTATGATAAATCTTTAATTTTTCTAAGTGACCACTTTATCTTTAATCTAAACTTTTCTGAACTAACCATTTTCTTATCTCATTGAATTATTTCTTCCCTGGGACAAAGAACATATAAATATCTTACTTGGAAAGAAAGATTGATATGTTGTGTTAAGTGCATAAGAAACTTTTCCAAAAATAAAACAAACTATTTGTGCATGAATATAATAGTATATTTAAGGTTGTCCAAAGGAGGAAATGTTCTATACCATAAATACTTGCTCAGTCATGTTCATTGTCACTTTATTTACAATGGTTAGGAAATAGTAAAAAAGCCACTTAAATATTTTTCATCTAGGCAATACAAAATGAAAATGAGGTATATGTGCACTAATCTGCTGCCAACTTGTTATAGATGTAGCATTTCTACACTCTGCTACTTTTTGTAGAAACATACAGTGAACATATTTTAAAAAGTCAAACTGTAACTTATGAGTTGATTTCTGCAAATGCATGCCAACATAAATTCATCAAAAAATATGAACTTTTAAAATTCTATATAGCTATGAAGACAAAGGCAATGTATCTAATTTACATATAATTTCCTAAGAGCTCTAAACAAAGAAAGACACTAAAAGAAAGTTTGGCTTAGTTTTGAAGAAGGAAAGTGTTTCTAATAAGCCATAAATCAATTTTATTGATATTAATGCCTATAGACAAATGTTTAAATATATTATAATTAATAAAGTAACATGACATGCTCCATGTTTCTCTCATTGAAATCATGGTGTAGCAATCTGCTACCTAATAAAATTCATTCAGAGATCTTCATTGTTAAGTAATATTTGTATACTGGGAGATGTCTTACTTTGATTGGTTTAATAAAATTTTTAAGGGTCAATAGCTAGGCAAGATAGATAGAAAGAGTAGATAATTGAGGCATAAAGGAGACCTGTTAAGAACATCAGGGAGTCAAACATACAGAATGAAACAGAGGTAAAAAAAATCACATGGCAGAACATAGGTTAATAGAAGTGGATTAATTTGTTATAAGAACTAGTAGAACAAGACTAAGTCAAAGACCAACTTTTTATAGTGAATAATAAGTCTCTGTTTCATTGTGAGCTTGTGGCAGATGAAAAGCTTACTACACTTTGTACACTTTATTTGGCACTCCAATACTTTGCCTCAACCACAGGGACAGAGAAGTCATGCCAGCTGGTGCCACTGCAGTCACTGCCTGGGCTTCTCTGTCCATGGGGACTCCATAAAGTGGGCTAAGCAGCTACATAGAGCTGGGCAGTAAATGTGACTCCTCCTGGTACCTCTGACATGAGGCTAGTCTCTCAAGGAACCAAGTGGGGACAACCAGCTTCCTGTGCCATAAGCTAGTCACACAACAAAGGGCCTAGCAGGTGAAGGCTTGACTTACACTGTCAGAAAATACTGCAGGTACTTAGTAAAGTTAGGTCAAGAATGTGAAAATCTCTGAGCAGGTAGGGTATGCTTTAAAATGTGCTTAAAGGTTAAAAAAAGAAAAGAAAATGGATATACACTGTCATTAAAATAGTTTAAAAGTAATAGTAAAGTCTTTAAAGAGAGAGTAAAGTAATACCTCCCTCCCCCCAAAAAAGCCACATATGGAAAATACACAAGAAGTCTGCATCTGATATTGGAGTTCCCTCTGTGTGCTGTCATTACCATTAATGAATAAAGAAACTGCCTTGGCCTGTTGATAGGCCAGAACTTAGGTAGGTAGGGAATAAGGAACTGAATTCTGGGAGGAATAAGGTGGAGTCAGAGAGCCGCCAAGACAGACACTGTGAATTTTACCCTGTAAGCCACTGCCACATAGTGATATATAGATTAATAGAAATGGGTTAAAATAATATAAGAGTTAGCCAATAAGAAGCTAGAGCTAATGGGCCAAGCAGTGTTTTAATTAACACAGTTCCTGTGTGATTATTTTGGGGCTAAGCTAGCCGGGCAGCTGGGATGAATAAGCAGGCCCCTTCCGTGTAACATGAATCCTCCTCTATGATGCTTTGATGACTTTGACCTTTTTAAATGATAATGAACAAAAAAGTGGCAGCTATTGAGAGTTACTGGATTGTAGAAAAGTCTACTGAATTAAACCAGTTTATATATTTTAAGGATGTTTTAAGTTTAAAATGGATGTCAGAAAATATGTTGCATTGGGGTGGTTATGCTTTATTTTTTCAAAAATAGGAAACAAAAATCTATGAATTTCTTCAAAATTAATAAAGATGAGATTTGATAGGGAGAGACCTCCTGAGGATTTTGGCTGCAGAGTTGAGAGAGGAAGCCAGGAAAGACTACAGGACAGGTGACATTTATGCTGATCCCTCTGCATGGGAACAGCTCTGAGATTGGAAGAGATGGGCTAAAGTTTATTGGCTACAGAATCCTCATGACTTATTACATGCCATCCTTCATATGGCATGGATAGAGTTTGATCATAAAGTCCAAACAGACTTATAAAGTTAGCAGGTGACTTTTACCTGCTTAAATATAAGAGTTCTCAGAAAAAAAAAAAAAAAGGACCAGACACCAGTGAAGACAACTCTGGCTGGACAGGGAAGGAACCAGCATAAGATCAAACTAGGCCCCTGGGTGACAAGGTGTGGGTGACAGTTGATGGGGCAGACTGCAGGGTCACTAGCAGTAGGATTAGGATTTATCCCTACTGCTTGTACTGGCCCTTTGGAACTCATTCTCTTTGGAGGAATGACTTGCTCATCCTAGATATAGTAGGGAGGACCTTGATCCTTCCTGTAATCAATGTGCCTTACCCTCTCTGAGGAGTGAATGGGGGTGGGGTGGAGGCGAAAGTTGAGAGAACAGGAGGAGGGGAAGAGTGGGAACTGGGATTGGTATGTAAAACAAAGAAAGATATATTTTTTAAAAAAAATAAAATAAAATAAATAAAAAAAAAACAAAAAAATAGTATGTCTTTATCACACTCCTCCCCTCAAAACTCAGAGATTAATTGCAAAAGAGCAGGCAAAAAGGATATAGGAGCTAGAGGTGGTGGAAAACTCCAAAGAAAGAGAATTTTTCAAATACAATATGGCTGATACATGTATGAACTCACAGAGACTATAGCCATCACCCTTTACTAAGAAGATGTTTTCAATTAATAGCTGCTGGGAGAGGAAAGATAAGTCTTCACCAACACAGTAACACTGAGGACATGAACCACACTTCAGGGTAGGCCTTATGCTCAGGAGTAATTGACCAATACAAAATAGGACTCCATGTTTTTTGTGTGCTGTTTTTTTGGTTGTTGTTATTTTCACTTGGTGTTCTTTTACTGTTATGTTTTATTTAGTTTAGAAAGAGAAAAATAAGGTGAAATTCTGTGGGTAGGGAAGGGGAGTATATGAGAGAGAAAGAAATATGACCAAAATATTCAAATATTTGTGGAGAGAGTATTTATTTCTATTTTCATTTTTTTTTTTTACAAATAACGATATGACACTGGCTCAAGATTTTTTGGAAAAAAAGGGAGCTAGTTAGAAGCAAGCCTAAGTATAGGCTGAGATTTCATAATTACTAAGGTGTCTCTGTATCATTATTTGAGAGCTGGCTGATGAGACAGAGGAAGACTCATTGTACTTTATGGCAACAGAATGAGGTACAAATTTTCTAATGACCCTAGGTCATTTTCAATCTCTCCCACCAGATTTAAACACATTCTCCCAGTAACTCTCCTTGTCCTTATTTTCTAATTGATGTTTGCTAGATTCTCATGTGGCCTCTTTTATTATGCTGTTTTCCAAGAATCTAGATCAGTGGAAGCTATCTTCCAAAATTGCCTTATAACAAAATTTCCTAAGCCATGTAGCTTCAACAAGAATACTTTGACATTTGGTATGTGCTATTAATGATATGAGACATAGTGATTATATTAAGGTACCACATGAACAGAGACATAATATTTCACATAAGTCAGTTTTGATCATCTTTTCTGTCTTCCTAATATATCTAATTTTTGCTTTTGCTTGAATGCCCAGGAAGCTTAAATGGATAGAATTTGAGATGTCAGCTTTACTATGATATTTCTTCTCCGGCCAAGCTCTTAATATGTCAATACGTTGTTGCTTTCACCTGTTTTAAAATTAGCTGGTTGATGAGAATAAAATCCACTGTGAATCTCAGGGAATCCTGCTGAAGAAAGGTAGGAAGAACAGGAGGAGGCAGAGGGGTCAAAGACACCACAAGAAAATACACATAATCAACTAACCTGTGCTCATAGGAGCTCACAGAAAATGAAACAACCAAGGAACCTGCATGGAACCAGCCTGGGCCCTCTGCAAATAAGGTACAGTTGTGTAGTTTGGTCTTCTTGTGGGACTCATAACAGTGGGAACAGGGGTGGGCCCTGACTCTTCTGTTGGCTTTTGGGATCCCTTTCTCATACCGAGTTGCCTTTTCTGACCTTAATATGTGGGAGAGGAGGTGCTTAGTCTTACTGCAACTTGATATACCATTAGTTTTTGATAACCATGAGAGGTCTAGCCTGTTCTGAATAGAAACAGAAAGGTAGCAAATGTGTGTTGGGGGACTGTAAGGAGAGGAAAACTGCTTTCCAGGTGGAGAAAAATAAAAAGAAATTAATAAAAAATTACAAATGCCCTTGAAAAGTTATATGTTTTATAATTAATTCTACAATATTATATCTACCTATAAAGTAATTACCTACTTACTTTGAATATTTCTATAATGTGAAGATTGTAATATATTCATATTGTTATACTCTTTATACTATGAGGCTTTCCAAACCTTTTCAGAACTGATGCATAGCAATGCCCCTCAGAATGTTTAAAAAATCCTCTGTTTATACAGTGGGATATTATCATGACCCATTGTATATTTTACATTTCTACATGGGAAATTATTTCTCAAAAAATACATAGATGAAATTGTTTCTTTTTAGTTTCATAATTTGTTATTAAATTTTAACATTGTATGAGCAAACATATGCAAATGATGATAGATATCTGTTTTCAGTACAACTTAAAGCAGGGCACTCATGTCTAAGAATGCTCCCATTTTAGTATTGTGTTCACATATTCAGAGCATGCGTATCTTCCCCATAGTTTCAAATTGTTCACAGTTTCATCATAAATCAAATTACACTTTGAGCAGGGGAAAGAATCACACCAAATCTCCCTAATCTACTCCCATAAATGATTCTGATCATGTGGAGGACACCAAATCTTCCTAATCTACTCCATAAATGATTCTGATCATGTGGAGGACACCAAATCTTCCTAATCTACTCCATAAATGATTCTGATCATGTGGAGGACAGCTCTGTCCCATCCCTCTCTTACCTGAATCCATGGCCATCGGTCATTTTCCGCAGCTGTCCAGGCGTTTATGAGTCCCTTCTTATTAAGCCGAGCATAGTAGGGATACCACTTCTGGAGTCCAAAAAGTGCTCGGTGGGTGGACGAAGCTGTGATCTGCTGATTGGATATGATCCCGCCTTCGATTCCCAACGGCCCAGAGCATTCTGAAAAGAAATCATGATAAATATGAATGTGTATCAGAAGTCGTAAGGATGACACACGCTGTGGCATAGCATTTAATGAGATTAATTTATACCATATACCGTTTCATCCCTACCCACTGGCAGATCTGTTACTGATTATTACGTTTGCAAACAGTGACTGCTCCTTGTATTTGAAAGTGGCTTCGCAGAATGCAGCTTCTTTATTGTGATTTAGATATGTGAAGATGTATCATCTTAAATTTAGAGCTATATCAGAAAAGCTACTTATTTTAAAAGGCCTATGTTCTAACCTATCTCACATTCCATCTTGTCAGAGCTTAATAATACTCGAGAATCTTTAGTCCTTAAATATTAGTTGGTGATTTTTTTCTTGACAAGAGTATATATGAATTTTGAATCAAAATTATTGTGATGCTAATGATTTTTACTTTTATAAACTTTCAAACTTCAATTTTTTATATTAAATCCCAGTAATACATTCATAAAATCTCAATATATGATTTGTTGACATTTATATAATAGTTACCTATGTCATCTGAATTACAGAAACAATATATTCCAATACTTCTACTAAAAGAACAGATAGCTATGAACCAACATGCTTGACATTTTCCTATTATAGTATGTGAAGAACTTAAATTGTTATTTAAAAGAATTTATTGAAAATGTACAATTCTGCATGTTTAGTTTGTGCATTTAAAATGTAAATATCTAGCAATTTTATACAAATGTGCAACCTGGAACCTTAAACATTCTTAATAAAAAAAATAAATTGCTAAGGTTAAAGTATGCATTAAGACCACATGTTCGTATATACTAAATATATTTATTTCTTAAAATTAGTAGTGAAGTTAAAGTCATATAGTTATGTTTCAAATATACATTATGTAGTTCAAAATACTTCATTTATTTAAATTTAGTGTTAAAGGTTTTATACTAGTAAAATAATACAGTTAAATCAGTATTTGAATTTAAAATTTCATTAGCATTTCATATGTTGAATTTTTTAGTGCAGATTTGGGTAATCAATAATAATTCTATTATGATATCTATTATAATGTGCTGTGTGAATTCCTGAACCTGTGAATAGAGAACATTGCCCTTATTTATAGTGTCAATTCCTATTAATCATCTTGATTGGTGATTACTATTAATATTACTTTAGGTTTTAATCAATTTAGTTACTTTATTAATTAAGTTTAATTAAATTTAATAATTTTGTTTCTTATTGGTCACTGTTTTCATTGATATCAACATGCTTCTCCTTTCTAATACATGCTCAGTGTATTAAACAGTTCATTGAAAATTACCAACACTTGAGTGGCTTTAAAACTTTAAAGATGGAAATAAAAAATATAGATAAGTAATTATTTCATCAGATTACTTTAGGAAAGATGAAGTCAACATAGGAAAATCTCTTCTTTGCAATTTTCTTGAATTGTTATATCTAGACAATGTTCTCTTTCTCAGCATGGGTTTGACTTGCTTTTACTTTCTTAAAGAACTCTACATCTCATTTTGAAGTCATTCAAATTAAAAATTACAGTTCTAGGAACTGCATAATAAACAAATTTTCATAATTTTAAACACTTAATACGAAAACATAGAATGCTGATTCTTCGGACTCTTGCTTTCTTTCACATTTTCAACTTCAAGAGCTGTGCAAACTTCATAAGAAGCTATGAAACTTTCATGATTACTCTTGGTTAAACTATAAAAACTGTAGAAGCCTAACTTTTTGATGAATATCACCTTTTTTTGGGCTGTATTTCTTTGTGTAAGGTTGAGAACCCATGGGGTGGAGATTGTAACTATGTTTTCAAGAATTTGAACTTACATTTGTCTGTGTAGTTTAATTAATAAAAAGAGAGGCTATGCACTTAGAAGAGAACAAGGAGGGGTATATGGAAAGATTGGATGGAGCAAAGGAAAATGGGAAATGACGTAATTTTATTACCTTTCAATAAATAAAAAAGTAATTAAAAAAACTATCACCATTAAAAGAGTTTCATTAAAAGTGTCTGCTGTTTGTGTAATGTTTGGATACAATGATTCTGGAAACAGAGAGACTGTTGACTGCAGACTCTTTAGTCTCAATAAATCTAAATAGATTGAGAGTCCTGCAGAGCCTAGCTTGATCAGTTAGATTTTTAGGAAGAATGGAATCACATTTAGGGATGTATATCTAAGTACCTTATGTTATAGAAGATATTGTTTCCAGCACTTTGAGACGGGACTACATTTTCAACTACACTGTTCAGTAGATCCTTGTAGTTGTTAACCTTAAACTATCCATTTCCCTTATTAAGGAACACATCAGCAAATATTGGCTATGAACTTTTGCATTGTCATAAGCCGAATAAAAATGGATGATTTTCACTTTGTTGCCTATATTTTTTTGGCTCATTTTGCAGCCAACTGTATGATGGAGTTCAACTACTGTAAGGTTTTAGCCCACAAGCTGTGAGGGCCTTTTAGATGTGTGCCAAGGTAATCAAAGAAATTCTCCTCATTGTATGAAACTCTCATTTAAGCTTCATAAAACACAGGTTTGAAGATCCATGAACTCTGTGCTAGCAATTAGTCAGTACAGTCTCTACTAGGAACTGGCATAGGTAGTGGAATTACTTCTCCATATTTTGGACACTCAAAGATTGCAAATTGAAGGCAAATTTCTGTTTAAATATCTTCAATAGTATCTTCTATCATAATTGTTAAGTAATATCATGGAAACTAGGGTCATCCTGAAATTCACCTGTGAAATTTTATGTGGTTCTAAGCTTCAGTATCACCTTGCTTGCATAAACAAACGAGTGGAAGAATAGAGGTTATGGTAGCAAGAAACTCTTCTGGGGTGGAGAATACAGAATATAGACTGGTTGTGCTGGTGTACCATGAAGAAAGCTGGAGGTCTTATTCCCGTACCACATAATTCCCATGTGATGATGTGTTCATGTGAACCAATATAGGGAGATAGAAAAATAAGGATAAAAGTCAAGGTTTTTGTCAAGCTGCAAGTAAATTCCAGGTCATCCTGACCTGTATATGATCCTGTCTCATACAACCAAATAAAACGTGAAAAATATTCCTTTTTTTTTTCACTAGAAATGGCCTGCAATAGGCAGATGAAGGTAAAGGTTGATGGGGCACTGAGCATTGGGAAGCATGCGATCTCTAGGTGATGCTGCAGAGTCCACAGTGATTTACATGCTTTTTATTAGCTGAGTGATTCAGACTATCTATCTATCTATCTATCTATCTATCTATCTATCTATCTATCTATCTATCTATCTATCTATCTATCTATCTACATCATGTGCTATAAGACTCCCAACCTATGCCAAGCTCTCATTAATTACACAGGGTCATTCATTTAATGATAAATTGAAAAAAGAAAGTGCTCACGTATTAAATTTATAGAGGATGTGTGTCTATTAAGTACTTTAAATGAGGTACTTTATTTTTATGTTGTCCAGTTTACAGGCATTGCTTTTACCAGTGCTCAAGTCCATTTTGCTTGTTTTCTTCAAACAATCTTTTATAACATTTGCATGTCTACTGTTTCAATTACACAGATCAGATAAGTTCAGCACCATAAACTCAATTGTGAGGGATTGGTCAATGAACCCTGAATGCAAGAGACAACATCTTATCTTCTACATGCTAACTGTCTATGACTATGTTTTCTTTAGTTTTTAAGCTTATATTTTATTTTATGTGTAGGGTGTTTTGCCTATGTGTATGTCTGTGTATCATGTAAACCTGGTGCCTACAGAAGCCAGAAGAGGACATCAAATCTCCTGAAAATGGAGTTAGATAGTTTTGAGATACCATGTAGGTACTGGGAATAGAAGTTGAGTTATTTTTCTTTTTCTTTCTTTTGTTTTTTTGTTTGTTTTTCAAGACAGGGTTTCTCTGTGGCTTTGGAGCCTGTCCTGGAACTAGCTCT
>NC_022021.1:11325151-11342651 GCF_000317375.1 Microtus ochrogaster
CCTGCCTCTGCCTCCCGAGTGCTGGGATTAAAGGCGTGCGCCACCACCGCCCAGCTGAAGTTGAGTTATTTTTAAGAAAAGTCTGTGCATTAATTAAGAAGCCAGAAGAGGACATCAAATCTCCTGAAAATGGAGTTAGATAGTTTTGAGCTATCATGTAGGTACTGGGAATAGAAGTTGAGTTCTTTTCAAGAAAAATCTGTGCCATTAATTAATTAATTAATATTTTTTTTTGAGACAGAGTTTTTCTGTGTAGCCCTGGCTGTCCTGCAACTTCTTCTGTAGACCAGGCTGGTCTCGAACTCACAGAAAGTCACCTGCCTCTGTCTCCAGTTAGAGCTGGGATTAAGGGCATATACCACCACTGCTTAGTTCAGCCTGTGTTCATAATTTCTGAACCATCTCTCTAAACCCTATGTTATTTTATAGCTTGAGGTTGTGATAATACACAATTTATCAGTTGTGAAAGCACTAAAAGTAAGGTGTGATTATTATTTTTTATTGTAAATAAAGAGCATCGCTCTGTAAAGTCACTTGAAATTTCCTTTAACTGGACCCCAGTTGAAGTGACTCAGATTCAGGCCTTTTAGCCATTTTATTTTAAGCAGCACTAGATCTATTTCATGTCTATAACTTTAGATGCACAATGCCTTCAACACTGCAAGCACTCAATAAATAAATGCTGAACATAGCTACCAAAGCATTGTTTGGTAAATAGCGAACCAATGAATAAATTCTAACTATATGTTTATCTCACCTGGACACATTGTCACAAAAGCAGCTTCTCTCAATAATCATGAGAATCACAAACAAACGATGTCATCATCATGAAAGGCTCAGAATCTAATTTTGTTCAGCCTGTGCTATATTCTTCCTCACTGCCTTATTAAATACAACAGTTTAATAATATAGAAAGATGTTATAATACAAAATGCAAATGTCTATAGAACTAAGATTAAGTGACGTTAAGCAATTCATAGTAGGATGCTTAAAATAAATATATTATGGGGATGCATTGCCATCACTATTAGTCAATGAAAGAAGAAATGTGCACTAATAATTGATTAGTCCATGGAATGAGAACTATGTGTTTGAAAATCACATCTCCCTGAATATTCACACTTGATTTTTAGTGTAATATGTTAAAGAAGAAAAAAGATACCACACTATTTCATTACTGAGGACAAGAAAATGCATGTTAACACTATAAAAATGGATATGAGATGTGGAGTGTCTCTTCAAAGACTGAATATATTTCTTCTGCTGCTGCGTTATTTGGGGAACTCTCCTTCCCTGAGTAGAGTATACAAGGGAATATGAAGAATATTTCTAGGGCCTTCGAAATACGAAGGTGCTCACAAACTGAGATGTATTGGAACAGTAAGTGGAAGAGAATGACAGCAAGGTACAGAAGTGAATGAGGTCCAGAAGTACCCGAGACTACTGTCTTCCCCAGGACTCTAAAGTGTTCACTGGAGGCTGCCCTTGGCCTGAACACTGCTTATTTAATATGGATAGCTAGCATGGTTGGTTTTAATGTCAACTTCCCACATATTAGTGTCATCTGAGGAGACAGAGCCTCACTTGAGGAACTGTTCTGATTGCCATAATTGATGCACAAAGATCCCCTCCAAATGTAGTTAGCACCTTCTGGTGGCAGCCAGATTATAAAGGGAGTTGGAAAGAGGATTATTATTCACCTCTTGCTCACTTGACCTTTCCTCTGGCTGCCGAGTTGATTTACCTTGATGCCGCTGATGCTGATTTAGATTCCTTCTCTAATATATATCAAGAATTTCAGGTTCCTATTGACAACAAGGAACTGGCAGTTGTCCAGGAGCCTCCATGTTTGCAACACAAGATTGGGACAGCTAAGGCACTCAGTCTCATAAATTGAGCTGTATTCTCAGCCTCTCAAGTATAAGGCAATTGTTACTATTTTGAATGAGCTGATTTGCAAATTACACATACTGTACATAAATACACACAACCACACACACATTCCATTCATTCCATCGGGTTAGGTTCTTTAGAGAAACCTGAAAAAAAATTATATCAGACAAATTCAAGTTTGACTCATTAACTGAACTCTTGTTATGTGCTTATCTGTCTAAAATGCATCTACCCTCCATTAATTTGAACAGTTTTTAATCATACATATACATTTAAAGTCTGCTACAAGCTAGGCACTTTCCTATGTAGTGTTCATACAAGGGAATGAAAAAACCACAAAATAACTTTGTTCTCAAAGAATTAATAGTTTTCTGCAGACATGAACTATAAACAAATAAATAACTAGGAAAGAGCATAGCCTGGAAGTCCTATAAAGAAAAAATAAGAGCTGTGAATCCCATTGACAGTGAGTTATATGATCAGAGGTGGACTTTCTGAAAGGTAATTCTAAATGCAATTGACGGAGAGAGAAGGAAGTGCAAGCCATTAAGGTGTCTTTATAATCATGTTCTCCTGGAGGATTTGGCTCCAGAGTGGAGAGGAGATAAAAAGTAGCACTTTATGTTATGTATAATGGATTGTGCTGAATGCACAAAATTGTTGGGAGAGGAAATCGTAACCCAATCTGGGTTTAACAAAGGAATTCCGGAAGAGAATAGGAGCTAATATAGGAGTGACTGGAAGGAGGTAGGTTGACATGATGGGGGAGGAGAAGAAGTTTAGTGTCACTAGACCAGCATACATTTGCAGAGTGCGGTGATGAGCTGGTGGGGTAAAATACATACAGTACAAGTTTCTGATGAAGAGCTTGATTATATCTCTGGTAGTGTCTTTGAAATATTCTAATAATGACTACATTATCATTTAATCTGGATTATCTCACTATACCATTAAAGATACATTTATTGCAGAGAACAGAATTATAGAAATACTATACAAATAGTAATAGTAATTGTCCCGGTGAAATAAAGAATGTATACCTTAAAGAAAGTTAGCAAAGAGGAAGAGTTAAGAGATCTTCAGAAGCAGGTTTAGTAGACGTGGTGAATGATTTGCAATAGATTGGAGTAGGGAAACAAGACATCTGACTTTCAAAGGTCAAAATAGCAAAACAAATTGATAGCAACACATGTTGCCTTTCACATTCAAAATCATTAAACTCAATTTCTCTAGAGGAATTTACCACAGCTCATTATTGCTGCTGGATTGAACACTGAAGAACACTTTTTTTTTTTTTTCTCACCTGCATAACCCACTGACTTCAATTGCCCACTCTCCATTACCAGAGCTGCAGGGACAGAACTGAAGGGGAAAACCTGCTTTGGCACTCAATCAATACCCTGAACTACCCATTTTTATTGCGTCTGCATGTCCATTGCCAACAGGAGTGAGTGGGGCTTTGTAAGCAGGGATTATATCTCATTGTATCTAACAATAAACTTCATTTAGCATGGTTTTTAAAAATTTATTTATTTTTTTCAAAATCTATCTTTTCTCATTTTATATATCAATCCCAGTTCCCACTCCCTCTCCTCATCCCACTCTCCTTCTGCTTTTCATGACCACCCCGTCTTCCATCCACTCCTCAGAGAGGGTAAGGCTTCCAATGGGAATTCCACAGTCTAGCACATTAATTAGGGTTTTAGCTGCGGTTATCCTGTGAATCCCTGGGGATCTCTCTAGTGCTAGGTTTCTGGCTAGCCCCATAATGGCTCCCTCAATGAAGTTATCTCTTTTCTTGCTCTCCCTCTTGTCCTTCCCCATATCTACCATCCCGTTCCCTCATGTTTTCTCAGTCATGAGACCCAGAAAGATGAGCACGCTCTGTGTTCACTCATTAGTAAATTTTAGACATAAAGCAAAGAATAATGAGCCTATAGTCCATGACTCCAGAGCAGCTAGGTAACAAGGAGAACCCTAACATAAACATAGACAGATCCCCCTGGGAAGAGTATTTTAGCATATTTTAAAAGAGAAGATACTGATTTGTAAAAATAAAGACTGAATAAAGTAACAGGACACATTCTAAAAGTCATGGCAAAGTTTTATTCATGTAATTCATTTAAAATGAAATCATTTTCATTGATATTTTCCAAAGAGATCAGAGGCCTTCTCTAAACTTTCTTTATATCTTCACTAAGAAGGAGGACTTCAATGGGACAAATAATGGGAACATTTTTTCAGTAGGCTACTGCACAGCATTTCCTAGGGTGTATGGAATACCCCGTCAGTACCTCTATAGTAGCTACAGTGGCACTGTGATCAGTGCCCAATTCTGTAGCTGAATGCAGACTGCAGCAGTATAAACAGTAGTCTATGTTTGCTGGTGGTGAGGTTCTGTCCTTGTCCTGTGCTTGCTTTTGTCAGATAATGCAATGTGATTAAATTAATGAGCTCATTCACCAGTGAAGACTCCATGTTCTCAGGCATCATTTACATAACCACTTAAAAGAACTACGCTCCTGGTTGTCGGAATGGACTGGAAATGCCTCATGACCCGGAGTCCTATGTTCAGATTACTATTGAACAACAGAATGATGTCACCTGGCAGGTTGAAACCAGAGCAGCTGGGCCAGCTGGGGCCAAGCCTCAAGTGCCATCTCCAGAGTGCTGTCCAAATGTGAGGAGAATAGCTTCAGGGTGAAGCTGTTCTCTGGAGTGTGCAAAGAGTTGCATCTACATTTTATTGATCCTGCAGCTGACAAGTAAAGCACGGTCAAGATATCTTACATCTTGCTTCTCAGTGTGCTGATTAAGCCTTTTAAATAAGCGAGAAGCACGGTTGGATTGTATCAGGAGTGTACTGCTTTCATTTGCTCTACTGCAATATTCAGACAACTCTGGTATGAAAGGATTTCAAATTAAAGCCGCGCAAGAGAGAAATCTCTTTCAAACACCTCCAGCCCTCTCTTCCTCCAAGCACCTCATCTCCTCGTACCATCAAGTCCTCCGCTGTGCTTAGCATGGCATGGGAACTGTGCTGCGCAGGAGGACTGGCAAAGAGTTTACTGCTGAGCTCCACGTCTGCAGAAATTAACGCTGATTCAAAGGGAAGCGTCCCGCTGAGCCACTTGTACCAGAGATTTTATTTATCCCTAGTATTTGTTTTATTTTACTTGTCTTGAGACCTGGCCTTAAATCGGTAAGAAGGCATCAAGACTTTTTCTTCCACTGTGGCCAGAGGGCTAAAAAAAGCTCAGACATTGTATTTTCTGATGACACTTGAGAGCTAATTCTCCAAGCCTTCTGATCTGAGTTCCCTTAAGGTTATCGTTTTCCAGATTTTAGGAAGAAATATCAGCAGAAAGAGGGCAAGAAATGGAGAAAAGACAGGAAGTTAGCAGAAGACTGAGGTCAGGGAAAGAGCATGAACACTTTGTTCGGCTGCAGGAGCGGAGATGAAAAGGATCTCCCTGGAGACAGAGTGAGCATGTGAAGAGGTCAAGACAAAAGTAGCCTTTCCTGCACCCAGGATTCATCGATACCAAGGGAGCGTTTCTATTCGCCTCCGACTGAAAATGCTCAGAGGGGTCATCTTAAAAGGAGCTAAAGGAGAATGTCTGTTTTGCAACTTTTGCTTCCCTCCACACCCAAGAACTTCTTCGCACCAGTGTATAAGCCACAAAGACACACTTGGACAACTCATAACCTTACCATTAAAACTTCTTTAAAAAGTATGCTTATTGGATTACACGTACAATTTGAATTTCTTTGTATCAGATGGACTGCTTAGTTCAGATACGTTGGTCTTGTTTGTTTTTTTTTTTTTTTTTTTTTTTCATGATCACGAATGCTGCGGTTCTATGATATGGGGCATTAGGAGCTATTCCTCCTATTCCATTAGGAATTGTGCTTTACTATTTTCCCGTATTGGAAAGAGCAGGAAATACCCTGATTAAATGCTGGGAAAACAAATATATAAAACTTCTCAAAAGTGAAAGCCATGCCTCTCTGTGATTCATGCTTCCCGAACACTTAGCACATGTCTTACAAATTTGCAGCTCTTGGTTTTGAACGCTAAAGTAGAACAACCATAACATTTGGAGTTATAATTCCCTCTTTTTTGAACTGGAATAATCTTCTGAATACAGATATTGCCACTCAATGTATTGAGTGGTAGCCAAACCTTTAAAAAGAATATTCTCCTTTTTTTTTGTGGGGGGGGGCATGAGAACGTATAAGAATCAACTCTTGGAGGTAGAGGAAATATCAATTATAAATGAAAGCTGCATACTCTATGGATTTAGTTATCAGCTATCTAGCTTCTTTCTCTATGAAGTGAAAATATGCTTTTCTCACCTGCCTTATCTCAAGTCAATTATGATATATTATTAGCTTTGATTAATTGGTCTAACTCAGGGAAAAGTTAAGCCTATGAATAAATCAAATTATAGCAGGAAATTATACCTTAATATCCCCCAAAGCTAAATTGCATGTGTATTTATGAGACATGCTGGTTGTTACTTAAGTAGAAAAGTCCTTGCTTCCTAATATTCAAAGGATGATATTCTTAAGGTGGTAATTTAAAGAAAACAGCACAATCTAAAGATAATAAACCTACCACAGTAAAGTGTGCTCCAGGAAGACAATGGAGAGTGTGCTTTGGTTTGCTTATGCTGCATTTTTTTTTTTTTTTAAAGCAGAAGTGCTCTTTGGGTTTTTCAGGTGCTAAAAGCAAGCATACAGCCAGGAGAGGTTTCAGTAACTTGTACTCAGGATACCATTCAGAGTACACTATGTATCTTTCTCTATTTATGAAGGTCAAACAAGAGTCATAATAGTCAAAATCCTGCAGTAAGAAGATCAATGATGTGTAGATGTGTGTATGCATATATGTATATCTATCTGTATAGACATATACATATATACAGATAAATAGATATAAAATCACTTCCTTCCAAAGCATATATCTGTATATCTGTTGACTTTATATCTGTACAGTATAAAGTCAACAGTGGCTATAGGTACAAAATAAAATGCTAAAGAAGGAATTAGTTGTTGGACAGCATCAGTGCTGGATGAAAATATTCAACCCATGGGTAAGACACATCTCCACACTTTTAATTTAATTATATATTTTAAATTATTTTTTTAGATACAAATTAGGACAAGTGTTACAAAGTATTCTCATTGAAACTTGGTTTTGTAACAATATTATTTGCAAAGTATACAATGATCTTTATTTCTGAGGTAAAGCATAGACCCCATTGTAATTAGCAGTTCTACCACCCCTGTGAAGTATTTTTATACTCTCCTTCATGCTAGATATTATCTCAGGCACATGTGATGTCTCATTGTTCTGAAGGTCAAATGATATACAAGAGGTCAAGCAAGCTATTGCAGATAGCACTGTGCATCACAATGAGATTTCAGACCAGACTGTGTAAATCATAGGACAAATTCTAAAAAATTTGAAAATGTGAAGATAATGATCCATTCATTTGTCTTCTAGAAACATCTATTTCCTATATTCTATCCCAAAATGTAAAGGAATGTGTTATTAATTTGGAAGAGAAATGATTGTTAACTATACAGTCCAGGGAATGATTCGGGCTGCTTCAGCTGACCAGAAGGATGATGCTCTTTTGTCTTCACCATCGGAGATTCCACCCCAGGCCTCTGCAAGGGAGGCAGATGGAAAGACTGAAAACTACAAGCTTCTTTCAAATGTAATCTCTGTATTTAGAGTCTCAATTGTACTATTTGTCTCTCTCATATTTGAGCACACACACACACACACATACATACATGCATGCATACACACCCACATACATGTATACATACATGTACTTTCTTCATGCAGCTGAGACAGAATATGAATATTTTTATATAAGCCATCCATAAATTGAGCATTCCCATAGAAGACAGTACCAATAGGTCTTGCATATTGAATTTACAATGGATTCCGTAGTCCTGAAGGGGATAATTCATCAAGGAATTTTGAGCATAATAAATGTTAAGATACTGAAACAGAGAATACTTGTTTTATGAGAAGAATATTCTAGGGGAATTTAATAGAGTACTTTTATTATGAATTTTTAAAGGTGAGGCTAGCATCTCATACATTATCTCTCACTCAGCAGAGACTCACACCAGAACTGTTTTACAGTGTGCTGAACAAAGAAGAGCCTGGACAAATAGAAAGTCCGACTCTGCTTCCTTTCAAGTTTATCATTTGTAATAATAAAGAAGACCCAGATGTTATATGGTATCCAGGTAAAACCCTCTTTGAACACTGATTATTGGAATGAGAAACTGCTAAAGCTTCTGACTCCCTTGCTGAGGTTTTAAATACAAATTTAAATCTTTAGCTGCTCAAATGAAATTGAGCATTAGATATATTTTTAAAAGTCCATATAGAATAAGTAGATATTTTCTGTACATTGCAGCATAATACATTATTGATCTATAATTCAATTTGATGAATACACATGAAAATGTTTTCATGCTCATATAAAGGTATATTCCATATATATATGTAATCAATTTAAAGGAAATTAAATGATTATACTAAAACACATATGTTTTCTTTTTTCTGTTAATTTCATATTTTTGTTTGCTTTTTTTTTTTGAGAAATGTTTTACCAGACCAGCTTACGACTCCAGATCCTTTGACCTCAGTCTCTGGAATTATAGGCATAAACCATCCCTGGCTTTAAATCTTTAAAGCAAAAGAAATCTATGTCTATTTCACTGTGGAATTGCAGAAAAGAAGGTCCTATCTAGTAGCTTGCATCTTGAAAATGTCAGCTAGCCACACTTATAATATGCTTACTAATATCATAAAGCAGGAATTGGTAGGGTCATCAAGATGCAAACATATCATAATTCATCCAAAATGGAACAAGTATTGTTTTGACTTCTGGAAATACATGAACAAAGAAAAGGTGACTTGCTTTTCTTAGAAAGGTCTTTTTTTCTTTTAAAGTAAAATGTCCCCCAAAAGGTAAACAGTTATCTCACTCAGTCATCATAAGTCATAGTCACTATTTTCATTATAAAAAAGATAAATAGTATATGGAATACAGAGAGAAAGGGAAACAAAGAAACAAGTAGTATTTTAGGAAGCAAATACAGCATTAGCTCAATAGTTTCTTTAATTTCTCAACTCCTCTATAACTACAGGAAAGATAAACTCTGCAAATTTAAAACTGTGCTGACAGGACTGAACTAAAATATCCTTGGAAACAGTACTGTGAAATTTATCACATCAGCCAGGTGTAGAGGGGCAAGCCTTTAATCCTAGCAGCAGGAAGGCAAAAACAGGTGGATCTCTGTGAATTTGACTCCAGCCTGTCTACATAGTGAGTTCCAGGACAACCAGAGCTACACAGTGAGACCCTGCCTCAAAAAATGGAAAATAAAAAAAAATAAGTTACTATTTTAGTTAAACAAAAACTGTAAAGTAAATAAACATTAAACACTCATTTTGACTTTAGAGATTTTGCAGTACATAACTGTAACATAAAGTACTTTATTTTAGGAAAAGAAAACCAAAGTAACAATTAAATATAAATTAATTAATGATAATTTATAAGAGTGTAAAGCACCTCATTGAGTTTTTGGCAAATTCTCTACTGCTAATTGCCCTGCTCTGCAATTCTAGGTGTGAGCATGAAGGGACCTCATTTTAAGAATGTGTACACTAATCAGGGCTTTTCCACAAAGCATGTGACCAGTTTCTCTTCAGGTGTCAGGGAGGCTTGGGTTTGAACTCCTACAGCACATTTACCAATGTTGCTACCTTGGGAAATTTACTTAACCTTTGAAAGTTCTGGAAAGCACTTTAGAAGTCCTAGGTCCAGGACACATCTCATAACAATTGATTCAGAATGGCGTGGTGTAGGAGTCTGGTGTCTTTATTTTTAAAACATCTATAGAATATCAATACACCTCAAAGTATGCGCATAAGGGATCAATCACCTATGTATCAGAGAGGATATCTCTCGTTTACACACTTGTTCAGAAGGACAGGAGCAAGTACTGGACTAGAACCTACTAAGCCTACTGCAGTCAGCATGCCTTTATAATATTGTAGTGTTGTTTTACTGCAGTTAAAGAGATCTGATATAAAATGCATGGATGGATGAAACTGACTTTACTGTAAATAACTAGAGACCTATGGTTTAAACATATGCCACGAATTCAGACAGATTTAACTCCATCCATCTCTTCTAAGAGAAGTAAAAATGGAGAACAAAACCGACTAATATTCCCATGAAAATGTTCACTAATAAAAATTATAAATACACACATCTGCACATCCATTAATCATACAGTTATGGGAAGTGATTCAGAGCATCATGCCACTTGTCATCTCCTTAATACCATATCCATCATCAGATATTTTTGTCACGAAAGCATTCAACTTGTCAGATAAAGCTTTTTGCCTGGGGGAAATATAAACCATGCCTTCTGTAATGAATGAAAATGAAATGAATCCCCACAGTATTTTGCCAGCCTCGCTGGAAATAAAAATAACTAATTAAATAACCTCCTTTTAAAATAGGTCTGTGTCTGGCAGGCACTTTTCTCTGTAGTGGTAGAAAATAAGGGTCTCTTATAGAAGAGCCTCGTATTAACACTGTGGCAAATCAGATTACAGCTTGAAAAGGCATATATATGATGGGTATTTTCCAACCAATTTAATATCTGAACAATGTTTACAATGAATGAAGATGCTGTTTTAGCTGTTGGCAGTTTTGCTGACGTGGTCAGTAATATGTCATTTATTCAAATGCATATCAGAAAGTAAAGTATCTGGTTTTTCCTATTGAACTGAACCCTTGGTTCCTGCCTTGGCAACACCCTTTCTGCTCCAGCATGGCACATGTATTAGCAAACAATATAAACATTGCTTTTATTTATTATTTCTCATTTCCAAGGTCACATACCGGATATATTGAAAAAAACATCACAAATTGGTATATTTAAATGTGACCTTGACTGGAAGGCAGAGACTTCTTTTCAGAGAAGTATCTATCAATAAGATTAGAAAACAAACAAAAATAACAACAACAACAAAAAGTAGTTAACCACCTAAAACTAAAATAGTATTTCTTTTTTATTACTTCAATTTTTGAGATTGCAATATATTTACATTACTCAACCCTTCTCTTTCCTCCCTCCAACTCCCATACCCATAAACTCCTCCTTGCTTTCTTTCATAAATGTCCATTTTCTTGATTAATTGCTGTTGTTTGCATATGTGTGAACTCATTTACATTCTTAAATACAAACCAATCAGTTTGTGGAATGATACTTGTATGTGTATAGTGTATGTTTGTGTGTGTGTTCATGTGTGTGTAGTGTGTGTACACATATACAGCCTATCAGTTCGTATAATATCACTTGTCTGTATTTATGTGTGTGTGTATGCCTATATTCCTAAATATAACCTACTTAGTCTATAAAATGTCACTTGTATGGATATATATGTGAGTGTGTATGTATACAAATATATTTTCTCTTCAGACTGTATAATCACACTTGTATGTATGTATATATGTATGTATATAGGTGTATGTGCATGTGTATTAACATATATAATCACTCAAATAGTAGAATGTCACTAGTATGTATGTGTGCATTTACATAACACTCACATAAAAGTTGTTTAGTCTATATAATATTATCACTTGTATGTACATTTTCAGAAAATTTTCCCTACATATGGTCTTTTTGTTGCAAAGAAATGCCTTTGGGTTTATTCTCTTAAGGTTTTATTGTACTATTGCAAATATATAAAGAACCAGTTGTGTTAAATATTATATGAAACAGTACAAAAATATTATTAAATAACCATATTTTCCGAAGTCTGTAATTTTAGTAGAAAGATTGCCACTGATTATCAAGATTGTACTCAGCATGTGCAAGAGACAGCAGAGAAAATGTTAGCAGTAAATTGTTTGAATCTGCTTCACATATTATATACAAACTATAATGTATACTCTAGCATCTACAACTTGTAGAAGTAAAGTTTATTTCACAAACAGTGTTATGCATCCATTACCCCATGTGTTTTGTGCTAAGCCATCCTTAAACATCTGGATCTAACTTACTACCTTTACTGTTTTCTCATGGTCTATTTACAGATTTGCCAAAGAGTTTAAATTAAGTGATTTGTAACTTCCACATGTACAGTGTTTTAAGAAGAACAAAATAGTATTTTGAAATGAAGGCGCACATAATTGTTATTAATTACAGTAATCATTTGCTGCTATGGATAACTTCATCACAGCTCAAGACCTCATGGCTGTGCATCTGTCAACTCTTTCTCACATGGCTCACTTTCATTAATAAAAATTTTTGTATGCAAAGGAAATTGTCTGAAAATCTCACTACTTCAGACTCCAAAATCAATAATTTTTGATGAATGCTAAACATTCAGAAGGTGAGGTTCAACTTAGTAGATGCTTACTATTTACCTTTTAGCAACGCCATACTAGATATTTTAGAATAAATTTTACCCAGAAAACAGTATCTGAAATAGTTTTTTAATCAGTGTCTATCATTTTTCCTTATCACATTATTCCTCTAATCTCAATTAATTGTTGTCAATCCTGGTATACGAAAAAATTTTAAGTCCATACTGCAACTGTAAAAAAGAACTTATGTGTTCTTTTTTGCACATATATTTTTATATCCACTTATAAATGTATATTTGAATTTCATGTAACATTATACTTGTCTTATGACATTTATTTTTTGTATTTGGTTCTTTCCTGATAGACTGACTGGTATATTTCCTGTATCACTCATAACGATTGGCAGTAAGAGGTACTCAAATACATAACTTGATCTTTCTATTAAGGTTCATATAATTGATGGAATCTTTTTTTCATCATTCTCAACAATGCTATGGATACATTTTAACCTCAGTCTCAGACTTCTATATATCTATTTTCCTTCATTTCTACAATTAGAAGAAGTACGATCTAGACAAGTTGATTTCCTCTAGATGAACATACTATACATCCTACCTGCTCCCCTCCAAAATTGTGTGCTATTATTGAGTCATGATAAGCATTTAAGTAGAGTGAAGAAATCTATAGAAATAATAATCTGGAACATTGGCCATCTATCTATGAAATTCATATTTATAAATGAGAATACAGATGAATTTATTTTGTAATCTCTGTTCCTGTTGTTTCTGCCACAGACTGAAGATTAAGGTTTGGCATGGATCACATATCATTCGACCTTGAGCCTGAGGACACAGTGAAATGACTCAGTTGGTAATGTAGCTTTCAACCAAGTCCAGAAACAAGAGTTTGATCCCCCTGAACCCACAACATGAAGGAGATAATTAACACTAAGTTCATCTCTGATCTTTACATATGTGGCAATATATACAATTTCCATATATAGATATATGTGTATACACACACACATAAGATCACAGATAAATAAGGGGGGGTTAGGAAAGGAATATAGGTCAGTTAATAAAGCACTTTCTATACAAGAATGAGGACAAGAGTTAAAAATCCCATGATTTTAACCCCAGCGCTCCTCTAGCAAGATGTGTGTTAGAAACAGGAGAATTCTTGAGAGCTTATGAGTTAGCAAGCCTGGCATATATATTCATGAGTGAATAATTAAAAATCTCTTAAGTGAAGTTGAAGACAAGGACCAAAAAACTGACTTTTTAGCTCTACACAAGTCCTCACAAAGCTAAACATGCATGCGTGCGTGCGTGCGTGTGTGTGTGTGTGTGTGTGCATATATGTGTTTTGCCTCTTTGCATAATTCACAGGCATAACATTTCTTACTTCAGGAAGGTAGAGAGTGATTATATTGCAGGACATAGCTTCGTGGGATCAAGTTTAAAGTTGGTGTCATTTCACATCTAGAGATCATAACTGAGGTGGATTGTGAAAAGGCTACCTCAAGGATTTCTACATCTTTTTATATTTCCTCTCTTGCTGTTTAGCGTCACTGTAAATATAGGGGCCATTTTCATATTTCTTCACTCAAGAAAGTCCATTGTGATACAGAACATTGCTTTTTGTGTAACGGAGTGGCGCAGCATCAATTGGGGAGGTGTTTGCAGTGTTACCACGGGGAACAGGACATTGGACCGTAGGTGCCCTGCTAGCAAGATGAGCGCTCATCCATAATTTCCAAATCATTACCACTATTTATCATGTGCTTTGTGGCTCTACTTGGGGATTTGTTTGTCACCTTGTCTTTTCAATAGTCTTTTTATATTTATACAGCAATCATAATAACAATGAAAAACTACTAGTTAAATATTTGTGTGTCAGGAAGAGGGCATTCCCCGCACACCCACTGTCTACTCTCATCACACTCGCGTGGACCCAGAGCTCATCATCTGCACTTAATGATGTTTGTAGTAACGTGAGTAAAATTATTCAATTAATTATAGTTACCTCCAACCTTCGTCATTTAGAAAGTGAGATTTTAATCCTTGAATTTCATAAGCATGGCTAATGAACAGCAAAAATTACTAACTGAAACACTGTTTTTAAAACTATCTTGTACTATGTGGTTAAAGCGGAATAGTAAAAAAGAAAAATCTTTTCATCCTTTAATAAAAACAGCCTTGTTGCGACATTCCTTGGCCAGTTTGCTAGTGAGATTTCAAAAACTCTATAATTATATTTCTGAGAGCAGAGAAGCTGAAAGTAGAGTGTAAAACAGTGGCCGTCTTTCATTTTTATGTTGCTAAAAAGTGTAAGACGAACATGAAAAATATTCCAATTTTTCTTTTTAAAACTTCAGTTTAATTTAGATTAAATAGTTTTCTGTTCATACATTTAAATATATTACTTTCTGCTTCTCATTTTCAAGATTATAGTAGACGATGTTTTGTTCTCTTTGTCCCTCCTTCCCCACCCTCCCGCTCTGTGTTTGTGGGCCTCTTCTGTGTGTGTAGTGTTTGTGAGCCCCTTCTCTGTGTGTGTGTGTGTGTGTGTTTGTGAGCCCCTTCTGTGTGTGTGTGTGTGTATGTGTGTGTGTGTGTTTGTGGGTCCCTTCTTTGTGTCTGTTTGTAAATATTACTAAAGTCAAAGGAACATTAGTTACCTACATAATTTCCCAAATATACCTTATTCAATGTAAAATACAATGCATGTATTTTAATTGATGTTGAGGGGAGGCAGTAAATACAATGAGAAAAATGTCTTTTCCTGGGAAGTTGAGATCAGAGGAAAGATTTGGCACACAAGACAAGGAAGGCACTGGCAACAATTAAAGGGCAGTCTGTGCATGGCCTTTGGCGAAATGCTGCAAGTAGAGAATGGATCCCATTTATAATGGGGAGGAAATAAAAACATCATTTTATGTTTCTAAGTATGTTCCTGATATTCCTTAATTTTAATGATAAAAATAAAGAAAATTTTAATAAGTTTCTGAGGGCATTACCCTTCCTTATAAAGTACATGAGATATTTTCAACCAGTTACATTTAGTGCCTTAGACTAAATTGTCCCCTCTCCTGTTGCCGTATTAATTTCAGTGTAAAAATTTGCATATTTTTTAAAACTATTTTAAGATTAAATATTATGTTCTTTGACGCACAGGACATGGAACATTTACCTTTTTATGACTCTACCAACCACTATAGTGATACAATTAATAATAGTTTCATGTCAATATTTATAGTTTTGCATAATTAATAAACTCAAAGGAGCATGCACAAGGAACTTTGTCAAACTGCTCTAATAATGAAATAAGTCTCAAAAGGTAGCACTTCCCATGCTAAGAAAAGAAGATAAAATCACCTATGAATTCTTTTTTTACTCAGATATAAAAGATCCTGTCACTTTATGTTGCTAGTAAGGTCTTCATGCACAACTTGCTGACCTACTGAACCTTTATTTATAGGAAGCATTTTAAGTACAAATATTGTCATAATGGAGAAATCTCAATAAATGAAACTCATCATTTTTGTAGCAAAAGCAATAGAATAAGAATGCAAGAATAAAAATTTCTGGCAGCCTATTTAATATAGAACTGATAATAGAGAAACAGAGGGGCATAACATAAATACAAGCAATTTACCAGTTTGGGTTTATATATAATTTGAAGGTGTTCCTCTTTTTATCCAGATAAATAGGGTGGTTCTCTTTGCACAAACCAGAGAAGCCAAAAGAAGGTCATGACTACAATATACATATGTCTTAGTATCAAAGATCATGTATTATGTATTTTGATATTGTCTCAGCCTGTAGCATAACTGTGTTGTTAAGAGTCTTTGAAAAATCCTGAGTTGTTAGACAATCCCTTATACTTTATGCCTGTGTCCATTTAATTAGCATCATTAAAGAAAGTCTAAGCAATTGTTAGGAGCATAGTTTTTGGGAGCCATAGACTGCATTAAACATGTCTAGGTGTAACTGAATCTAATATTTAAAAAGGAGCTACCTTTAAAAAACAATTACATTTAATCCTAATTTAAGGCTTTAAAAGTGATACACATTTGTTAAAAATCAGTTACAGATGCTGAGAGACAGCTCAGTGAGAAAGAGCACTGGGTGCTCTTGTAGAGGAACTCAGTTCGATTCTCAGCGTTCACATGGTGGCTCATAATCAACTGTACCTCCAGTTCTTCTTCTGAATTCCTTGGCACATGGCACACATGAAGACAATGCATCCATAAAACAAAATAAACTTAAAAAATCATGTACAGATGTACTTTCTTCTCTGGTATGAGTCCACATCTACTTAATCTTGAGGTGATGATTCTGAACCACTGAAACTTTTTTTATGAACTCATACACCAGTGACTTATTATGCATCACCTGTGCGAAAGACACTGTGGCCAAACATCAATTCCTATTAACTTCTACATGGATAATTGATTAAGAGATTCCAACAGGTCAGAGATGGTGGCCGCGAAGGCATGGCATGTGTAGTCTTCAGTTGACTTCCCTTTGCCTTTTAAATACATCTAAGAGTTAATAGATGATTTCATCTTTCTACACATTAGAACTTTCTAAACCTACACTGTGGTTAATACATATCTTATTTTGTTTTTTTCCCCTTAGGTATTATATGCATAGTGACAGAAAACAAAACTCATTAGAGAGAACAGTAATTGGCTGACATTGACATGCAGTGACAATTCTCGATGATAAGTTTTAACTCCAAAAGCTTCATTCACATTATACAGAGGAAACATAGTTGGTTACAGATAAACCATGAATTAGGGGTTTTAAGTCCTTTCTATCACATAGATATTACATAGATATCACCCGTTATTAGATGGTGAAATTGATAGATATTTTTCAGGACTATGCCCTTGAATGAATAAAATAAAATACAAGAAAACACAAACTACTTTTAAAATGTTTTATATATAAATACTTACTAAAACATTATTAAAAGACCTAATAATTGGTTTGATAAAATTTATATTAAGAAAAACATTCCTTATTTTGCTAGATATTTCAATCAAGTATAATGTGATATGAAAATGTATGTGATATTTGCTACTGCTTGTCATAGCTTGTACTAATATTCTAGTGGTAATTTCCTATATTCATGGGATTAGAGGCTTAGTTTACTAGAGAAATCCTTGCCAG
>NC_022021.1:11343851-11404593 GCF_000317375.1 Microtus ochrogaster
TATATATATATATATATGTATATATATATGCCTGCAATAACAATTAGTGAATAAAAACGGACATGAATTTGTGGGAGAGCAGGTAAGGGCATGTGAATTTGACGTAAAGAAAGACTAGGAATCAAAGTTACTATATTATAATTTCAAAAATACAACAATTATAAATGAAAAGAAGATTATTAGTTAACCTAGAATACAGGAATAATTCTATTGGAAAAGGAGATGATATTATTAAGTTACTATTTAGTAGATAAGAAATAATATTTACACATGAGTCATCATCTAATAGGTGTTCACCTAAATCTGTGTTTATTTGAGAGTAAGAAAATGTAAAGTGAATTTTACTTGGATGGAGCCAACACAGCAATTTCAGAATTTTTTCTGAGTATAGAACTGCATTTTCCATGCTGGGTATTTTGTGGTTGGATAATAGTGACATGCATTTATGGACTTCCTTAAACAACTCTGGTTCTCTCCATTTCTTTTGTCAGAAAGTTTATTTTTTGCCCTACCCTAGTTTTCCTTGAAGTTTACTATTGCCCTCCCTGACTTTTCAATTCTAGTTCTTTTTATAGAATCATACTCAAGTTCAAGTCACTTTCATGTTGGATATTTTATGTGTCTGATTCTTTAGAGTTCCAAAAAGAAACATATTATTGACCAGATAAGGCTATTCAGGTAAGTACTATGAAATTTATTTTTACAACCGTGGCTGCTTTAATGTCTCTTTTGAGTTATATGCTCAGATTAACATGCCCCATAACCTGGGATCGTATCTGCGATTATTATCTCTGACTTACACCTGTGCAGTCTAGACACTCAATCCAGCATGCTTCTCCACCTACTGCTGCAGTTACATAAGGACCATTAATGTCTTGAGACTTTAATTTAGAAGTTCTTTCCTAAGGCTCTATTTTATTGACCAACTCTTTACAAACATGATCTTCCTTGTTCTTTCTTACTTTCATTTCTCTGATTATCATTTTGTTTTGATTTTAAGTTTTGAAATGAGATGTCATTTTGCCTAGGGTGGACTTGAATCCATGGTATATACAACCAAAGGTAACCATGAACTATTGAGCTTCTTGTTTCTACCTCCTTTGTGCTGAGGTGATGGGCACATGGGTCCACATCCAACCTTAGATTACTTTTTCATTGTGAAAACACACACACACACACACACACACATGCGTGCACACACACAGACACATATAGACACACTTCCTTTCTTAGCAATGCCATCCAGTCATCTCTGTTTTTAATTGTTTCTTAATAGCTGAGTTTTAATTAACATGATTGTAGAAGTATATTAATAGTATTTAGCTTTCTAAGAGGTCTTGACTGAAATCTATCATTTGCAACTTAACTTCTTTTAAACTTTAATACCAGTAAACAAATAAAGATATATTTACAACAACATTTTCTCCAGGGTTAGATAACATTTCTCATCCACAGGAAATGTAGTTAGCTCTTATTTTCACTTCATTTTATTTTTTGCATATGATTGATTCCCATGCAGTTAATATATCCCCGAAGTGCACTGTGCATGATGTGTACTGATTTTATTTAAAGCTGTGTTATACAGATCAAGAACTTTAATTAGTTTATTTGGGAATGAAAGGCACATCCATCCCAGTTGAAAGGATGGTACCAATCCAAATAGGGTGCTCTAGCTTCCATATCTGAATTTTGTCATCTAAGGGTTTCCAGGGGACAGGCCACATCTTTGTAACAATTAACCCTACTTTCTTCAGATGTCCTAATTACACTGGCAAATTCTACACACCCAGGCAGAAAGAAGTTCATTTTGTCTGCATCTCTCAGCAGATACAGATAGCCTTGATGTAGAATTGCACACATGGCCTTGGCACCACTGAAAGCCTTCGGTGGGAATCATTCATGCTGCTTCTGTCACCGTTAAATTAAGCTCCAGGTTGCCAGTAAAATTTATTGCACCTATTTGAAATCTGTGAGAGCTCTGAAAATAACTCTATCATTTGGTTTATTGCAGTTATTGAGGGACCATCTATAACCTTTCTCTGTCTGAAAAAGGCATGCACCCCTGCTGCTGGTGGTCATGATAGCACAGGAAATCATTGAGGATTTTGATCTAATTTCCTCATTATGAATGAACTCTTTCAGGCTCACAATGATCATCAGACCCTAAATTTGACGGATGTATACAAGAATGCCTGCCCATTACATGTAGAGGTTAATGTGCAATGTTAGTGCTTGGCAGCTAAAATCTGTCCTAAAAATTCTATTTTAACCATGTCTCAGGTTCTAGACTTGGAACAACTTCTTTTCTAATGATTTTCTTGTGTAATTTTTTCACTTTTGATACTACATATGCTTTAAGTTCTTTGATAGTTTCACATGCTACAAGTCCAGATGATAACTGTTACAATTTGGATTTATAATCTAAGAAAGGTAAATAAAAGGCTAAATTGATAATCCAAGACATCTACAGCGTAACAATAGAGGAATAGTGCCATAAATTAAAATTCAAAGTTATTGTATGGTATTTCATTCATCATTTACAACCCAATATTAAACTACAAAGAAATGAGAACGTGATTCAGTTTGTTAGAGGTATTTTCATGCGTTTTAGAAAGGTCTACATGAGCCAGTTGTTTATATTTCTTTCTCTTTTATCTCATTATCATTCTAAGGACCAGTGTATTCTTCTCCCTAAATAATACCTTTTGTAGGATATGAGATTTATGAGAGAACATGTATTATGGGAAGATTGTGGAAGCTCTGCATATAGGATTATGTCTGGCAATATACTGGCCTCACAACCACTCAGCCATTCTGTCTATAAATTCAACTCTATTACACTTGGTAAATTCCCACTTCCTTAACATGTGGGTCTGGTCTGCTGTTGGCCAAGGGACTGGTGCTTGGCCCTGTTCAGGGCCGAGGTCACCATGTTCCGCATTCTGCAACATGGTATGGGAGGAAATAGTAACCCAAACAGTGTGAACCCTAGTCATGGCACACTTTGATCTCTCAAAGGAATCTCTCCTGCCTGCCTAGGACCCATTAATGACAGTATGGGACAACCTTTTCTTGATGGAGTTGAAGGGGGAAGAATGGATCTGCAATAAAACACAAAATTCGTTTTTGTTTGTACAAAAACTTCCTGTATTCATATGGAAGGTACCATGTGACATGAACCTTTGCTCAGATCTGTGATGTAGATGTTGGTACAGGGAATGCCTCACTTAAAGCAATGCTTTGAGTATCATGGCTATTGATTTCATTGCAGGTAAGATCAGGTTGGGTGCTGTCTCACTGTGACACTAAAAGACCCCCACCCCCAGCTTGTTAAACAACTTAGCACCGGTAACACCATTTTGCAAGGCTTGTACTGAATATTCAGGGTTTTAACAAAGGGCAGTTTAGAAGCTGCCAAAACGAGATAGAGATACCTGTGGCTGGGCCGGGGGAGGAACGGTGAATACCCAGAAAGACACCCTGTCTGCCCTAGACAAGAGCCAAGGCAGCCTGTATCTGAATTCTCGGGAACCAGGGACCTTGTCCCGACTTGAACTCGGCCATATTCAAACTGACCAATGAAAACCCTGTAACTATGCATCTCGCTTCTGTAACCACGCTTCTGCTCCCTTTACCCTATAAAAACCCGCTACCCCAGCCTGACAGTGAGCCAGTCCTCCGAGATACTTGGACGCCCCAGGTACCTGTGTATCTGAATAAACCTCTTGCTGTTTGCATCCGTACAAGTGGCCTCACTGTTCCTTGGGAAGGGTCTCCACAGACTGAAAGACACTCTCTGAGGGTCTTTCAACACTAGACTATTCCATAATCACTCTGCTAATGAAAAGGTAACATTCATTGTTACGTCTTTTTTTGTGAATTTCTCAATTCCAATGTCCTTTAGCTTAGGTTAAAAACTACTTTCTTCTGGTTTCATCTAAAATGTTTATTGTGTAATGCTTTTGTCATAGTTACTCTTGTTTGATTCCATGACACTTGTCAGTTTTTATAATCAGAGTCTATATTATTCTTTCTCACACCGTTAATCTGTGTAATGCATGACAGTCGAAATTGATTCCATTCTGACTATTGTTGCTCCCCAGTCTCAGAAGGAAGGTAGCTGGATGTAATTAGAGAACAAATTAATTTATTCACAGATGTTATAAAACCTCATATCTATGTAGTCATGCCAAGAATGCTTCAAAAATCATTCGTCTCTGGTCTATTTAATCACAGATTTGAATGCAATCTGATTTATTTGCTTTTATTCATATTTAATGCTTTTCCAAATACTGATAATTTTTAAAAACCTTGTTTTATATACAAGTTATTTTGAAAATGTGGGAGCCTTTGTGTGACTCAGTTTCCATCTGGAGTCCATTCTGACTTATAAGTCATCTGAGTTCAAGCTTGCCTGCTCTGCTTTTTTCCAATAAACTTGAGGGTTATGGGAGACTTTTGATTTAGCCCATGGGAAAGAGCATTTTGCCCATGAGAAAAGAACAATATCTAGTCGAAAGTATACTTCTGACACCAAACCTCAGGAATATCAAAACAGAAAGTAAGACTGCTTTCAAGCATCAAATGCATGTTAGAGAGGAGGCTGCTCATTTAAGGACAGGAATGGCCAGGGTTAGATACTGACTGTGCCACGATTTGTCCTGCTTTTGTATATAAGCAAGCTCTAAAATAAACTCTGGGCCATTTGTCTTCTTGATTTGACCAGCAGGCTGCTAGACAGACTTCCCAATTCTATCCTATATCTTTTGTCTCAGTTTCTTTCATTTGCCTCTCCTTTGTCCTTAATGACTCTCCGTTCCAGGAACCCTCGCTGACTTTGTAAGAGCAGGCTCCTACATAAAAATATGCCTTTTATTTGTCTATTTGCTTATACATTCATCTTATAAACATATATTAATTGTACAGGTAAAGCAGTTCATTTTGGAATTTCCATACACATGTACTATACATCTATTAATTTACTATCCATTACTCTCCCTTATATCTTTCTCTACTCTTATTGGTAACTTTTCTCTTTCCTAAGTCATTCTAATATTATTAGTTTCCAGTTCACTTTCACCTTAGCAGTTATCAAGAAAACCGTTGACAACAAATGCTGATGAGAACTCATAGGAAAGGAAACTGTACACACACACCACACAGCCATACTACTCCTTGGGAGAGTATGGAGAATTAAGTGAGCATAACAACAGGGCCACAAGCCCAGCCACATTGCAAGACTCTTGTATTCTCAAGAGTCAAATCATGGAAGCAGCCTATTTACCTATCAACTCAAGAATGATAGAGAAAATGCAGTATATATAAACAACTAACTTTTACTCCACCATAAGGAAGAATTCATTTATGTCATTTACAGAGAAATCAATGGAAGTGGTGCTGTCTGATGACATACAAGAAAACCAAAAGAGAAATATAAAATTTCTCCAATATAAGATACAAGTTGTTTCAATAAATTTTTTTAAATACCAGTTTAAATAGATTAAAAACAAAATTACATATTAACAAAGTGTGCTATGTTTTAATGCATACATTTTTTATATAAGGTCCAAATCAGGTTATATATACCTCTTCATTAACTGCTATTTTTCTAGATGGAAACATTAATATAATCTAGCTATTTGAAATATTATATTATTGCTATTTCTAGTTACTCTAAAACATAACTGCTCTCCAGAACTTATTTTTCCTATCCATAACTTGTTACCTTCCTCCAGCTCTCCCACAATATCACATGCTAACCTATACCATTCTCAGTTCCATAGATCAGTCTTTTATGGTTAACAAATGTGTGAGGTTACATGGCCTTTGTCTGCCGGGATTATTTTACTGGTAGATTTCTTGAGTGCTATATATTATAATTCATAATATATTCATCTTTATGTTGTAAGAAGATACCACATTATTTACTCCAAATATATTGCTTATGTTTCCTTTTCACTAAGGTTTTTGAAAAAGAGCATTGGTATCTTAAAATAGTCACAAACATCCAAGCATGAATGAATAATTAAGGGTTCATGGTTGACTTTATATTTTAAAGAAGGGAAAAGATAGTTAACTGCTGTCTCCTGGAGTTACTTTATTTGGTTTAAGAGTATTTATCCTTATATAATTGGGGATGACTCAGTATTTTTTTTTTACCTCATGCACCTTAAATATCGAATCATCTGAGACATTATTGCTGTGTTCCACACACATTGTTCTCAATCACATATACTCAGTTACTAAGCATGGGTAAGTTGAGTATGTAATAAAAATAAATTAAATAAAGTTACATAGATATTTAAAGATACCATGAGGCTTCATTAATAATACCATTTTTAATAAGTAAAAAATCTTGTGACATTGTTTATAGTTTTTAATATAGATGTCTTACAAAATACTTGATATATGTGGCTAATACAATGTCCATTAGTAGAAATCAATTTGTAGATGAGGAATCTGAAGCTTAAGATGAGTAATTAACTCAGTTGTATAGTGAAAGGAATAGCAGAAAGGAAAAACTTGAATTCCAGTTCTATTTATTAGGGCAAAGTTTATGTTCTTGCCTCCAATATTGCCAAGACAACTTAAGGTCACTCCTCAAAGGCAAGTGCTTGAACATGTGTGGTGTAACAAACTCATCCTTTGTCCCACAAATGGCAGGAACATTATATGCAGGGTTGCAGGTTATGCAGCTGCAGCTAGCTGGGATTCAGGCCAAACTGTAGTTTACTAACCATGCAATACCTAAGGAAGTTACTCAATTAATCTCTAGCTTCATTCTCTCCATAAAGTGAAGCTGGAAATAGACAGAACCTATTTCAAACGTTGCTGAGAGGATTAAGTAAGTTGGTTTCTAAATTATGTAGAGGGGAGTTTGACACACAATGTGGCCTTATATTAAAATCAACATTATGATATGACTGCTGTCATTAAAAATTATTTCAAGATCACCAATCAAGTTCCAAAAGTATAACATGCATTTCACATGTATTTATAAAATGTTTGACCACTTTTAAACTGAGTAAACCAGTGTTGATAGAAAGATATTGGCATACACGCTAGTAGCAAAAAGACAAATATACATGTATAGAGAAGTAAAAAGTAGATATTATATGTACCTGGGTATTTGCATATACTAATTAATTTGTTAGTGAAGGTTCCAATTGTAGCTGCTGAAAATGAAGGCAAATAAACCTAGCTCTAAATTTTCAAAATTTGTTCACATATATTATGTTTTGTTACAATTATAGGTAGAATTATTAGAACAAAGGTTGATAGAGGCACCTACACTATTTTACTCATCTGCTATCTAGAGCAGGTTGGTATTCTGAAGCATTACCTTATTTCCTATGGAAGAGTTTGGTTTTGTTTTTGACCCCCATCACCCCAAATCATATGAGTCTCAATTCTTTTTTGGCATTATGTTCTGGAGTTATGAATTATAAGAGCTCTATGGGTAACTATTTTATCCATAAATAGTGTAGTGATGAAAATGCATTTTAGTGTCATTCCTGAAATTTAGTTATGTCCTATTTAAACATTCAAGATATGCATATGGTTATTGTGAGCTACAAAACCCAACAAATAAAATCAAGTCTGGTTCTTTTTTAGATTAGTTAACTAATATACTTTCAATTTCCATTGCATTATTTCAGCTTAAGTATCACATCCAGTTAAACACACATGACAAAACACATCCATTCTCATAAGGATGGGTTTATCATTACAGAACGTCATCATTTTTCTCCAAGCTGTTTATGAAGTTGGCCCCCTGAGCTCTTGAGCTTGTCATTTAAAATAATCAAGGGAAACTACACAAAGACTTTAATTAGAGGAATTTTGTGATACTTTAATAAATACAGGGACAACTAAATGATATTCATGCCAATCAAAAGTGATTTCATTAAGAATAAAGAACAATGAACTTTAATCAAATCTTGCAATAAATAAATGGAAAATAATACATGTTAAAGCAAGTGTGTTGTGTGAACTATATACAAATCTAAACTGAAATTATTTTGCCTTAATAAACAGCAACAAATACTATATTTAAAAATACCATTAGACAATTCTGATACCTGATAGGTAATTTTCATGTTAAACGTGGAGTGTTGCCTTATACTTATAAATGCTGATTGGCCAGACAAGTTGTATAGGCAGGAAAACTAGACAGGAAGTAAAAATGATGCAATGAGAACAGGAGAATTCTGGGAAGGAGGAATTCCTCCTACTCTTGCCCAGACTCTGAAGAAGCAAGATATGAGCTGCTCTGCTGAGAAAGGTACAGAACCAGGTGGCTAGCATAGATAAGAACAATGGGTTAATATAAGCTACAAGAGCTAATAAGTAGCCTGAGATAATGGGCAAATCAGTTTTATAACTTATAGAGATTCTGTGTGATTTTCTTTGGAGCTTGCTGGCTGTGGGGTACTGGGCGGGACATAAACCCCAACAAGCATGATACATCTTGTGACTTATGTTGTGAAAACTTGTGAAAACCATATGAAACATCAGCCTGAGTTTCTATAGCTAAACATCAACCTGCATTATTATTATAAATTTGAATTAAGTTATTGTGTTATTCAGAGTGCACAATATACATAAAATCAGCACCTTATGAAGTTTCCTTAATGGCCCAAATTATGAAATATTGTTATTGGTGTTATTATTTACAAAGGTTTACCTCAAGTTAAGCACCATTCCATTGATTACAGGCCTGTCACTCTTCTTTCCAACTTTAATTTAAAAAATTAACAATAAATTGTTAAGGAATAATTTCCTCCTACTTATTAACATTTTGTTAGCTATTAGTCCCAGATATCAGAACTCTACTGTCATAGGTTCCAAATTCTTGCTGGATTATAGTTTATCTCTGTATGTTAACTGAAACTGAGTTAATTTCCATTATATTTTCAATCCAATGCATCTCCCTTGGTTGGCATAAATTTCAGTGTTATGTATATCGATATGTGAAATGGGAGCAATGCAGAAATAAGCCTGGGTGTGTGATGAGAAGCCCCATTCTTTTCAGATTATGCATGTTGCATCTCCATGTCTCTAGACTGAATAACACCCCCAGAGAATATGTGTGTCAATAAGAACACATATGCAATGAGTCACTTCAATCAACCATGCATTCTCAAAGCAGATGATAATAATTTAGGTTCATATTCCATTGGAAATGTAGACTTAAGAAGTGAAAGCAGGTTTATGTATAAATGTAGTTACATTATAACACTTACTATGTTGACAGTTTCTTCCCATATATTCTCCTGGGCATTCGCAGGAATAGTTAGCAACGAGGTCTGTACATATTCCACCATTTCTGCAAGGCTCAGCTTCACATTCATTTATATCTGAGGCAGAAAGAACAAAAGAAGAGAAGTATTGACACAAATGTGTGGATATTAGAAAATGTAAGCATGTTACTCTTTTGAGTTTATGTGCACAGCTTTTAGAACACAAATACGGCTTAAGCCAGCATTTTATTTAAAAAAATAGATCAATTTTAAATAGAATTGAGAATCTATGCAAGACCAACAGACATAAGCCATTCCACAGTTCTAAAAAAAATATGATTAGTTTGGGGAAATATTTGGTGCATCCTTAGAATTAAATCAAACAAATTAGCCCTGATAGAGAAAAATTGGTTTCTCTTACAAGATTTCAAATCTATCCTGCAGCAATAACTGCCAATTAACACTGTCTCGTTTCATCTTAATTCATTAAAATTCTAACTGACAGAGAGGTTTTAGTTTCTAAATAGTTTGTCTTTGATGAGAAGCAAATTAGAGTTAATAGCTAAAGCTCATTTCATGTAAAGTATAATAAGTGTAAATGATGATCGCTTCCTAATCTCATTCATGAGTTTCTAAAGTTAGGTTGGCTAGAGGGACTTACCTTTGCTATATCATCACTACATGATGTAAAACCATGCAAAACAGAAACCATTTAATGATTTACACTAATATCCATGATAGTTTTAAACAACAGAAAAAGTAATGTGAGTTTTTAAAACTTTTTCTTTACGTGTATTTGTGTGTGTTTGCATGTAAGCTTTGTGAGTGATTTGATTACACTGTATAAAGATATGTCACTGTGTGGTTTAATAAAAGGTCGAATGGCCAATAGCTAGGCTAGATGTATAGTCAAGACTGTTGGACAGTGAGAGTTCTGATAGGAAGAAATGCAAAGTCACTAGCCAGAATACAGGGAGCAAGGCACCCAGGAAGAGAGATAAAAGTCACGAGTCATGTGGCAACACATAGATGAATAGAAATGGGGTAATCTTAACAAAAATAAGCTATAGGTCAGAGTTTTATAATTAATAAGAATTTCTCTGTGTTTTCTTTTTTAATTTACTTTTTTTGCGAACTGGCAGCCCAAAGAAAAAGCCTATTACCTATGGTATCCAACATCTGGCCACATATATCCACATAAGGCCTAAGAAAGTTTACAAAAATCTTCAAAACATAGAGTCAATTGATGCTTACTGATGACATCAGTCACTCCAGTGGGCAACAAACAGAGGTTTGACTACCACCTGCTGTCTGTGGGCTGGAGCCGGTGACCAGTACCATGCACTAGTACCATTTGCTAAGCTGAGCCATATGGTTTCTGACATAGCCAGTTTTAGATTTGTTTCATGTACTCAGTTAAGACTGATCCATACTTTAAAGACCTCTAAACAGGTTACAGTGTCTTTAAAAAATGTATGGGGGTTTAAAAAAAGAAAAGAAAAAAAATGGGTATAGAAAGTCATTGAAAAATTATTTTAAAAGTAAAATATAAGATAAGAATTTAAAAGATAGAATAAAATACAAAAAGGAAAAGCCACATTAAGATGGAAAACACAGAGAGTCTAGAGCCTATATAGTGTTTTGTTCACTTTGAAGTTCTGAATGCTAATGAGCAGAAAAGAACAGATGCTGAGAGATATTGGACTGTGGAAGGGACTGCTGAATTAAAACAGCCTAGAAACTTTGGTAATGCATTAATTTAAAAATGGAAGTCCAAAAATGTATTGCATTGGGGAAAAGGTTTTGCTTTTATTTTCACAGAAAATGTAAATCTTTGGTTTTTATTCAGGTTAAAGATGATCGAGTTTGAGATGTAAAGACTTCCTGAAAATTGTAATTATAGACATTAAAAAAAACCTAAAAAAACTATGAGAGGTGATGCATATTTTACCTGTTCAAAAATAAAACAAAAAGTCATCTTTGGCTGGTGTGTGTACAATATAGAATCCTAACTTGTGTCAATGCAGATATGTATGTAACCTTTAAATGTTTGTTTGTTTTCAGATCCAAGGAACATGGAACCAATAAAAATAGGTGGCCCAGGTACTCCAGTCTCTCAGAGTACCTCTGTTGCAGTTTCCTCAGAGTTCTGGTTCCAGAAAAGTTTCAAGGCTTCTGGCTGAGATGGTCTAACCTCACAGACTATTCTAGCAAGGACTACAGATAAACCTTGCACTTTCCCATTCCACAGAGAATAGACAACAAATGTTATGGCTAGTTTTTGAAGGTCATGGTCATTAACGAAGTTTTCTCAGGGTCTTTTCAAGATGCCATTACTCCTACTCAACAGGAAGTACCCAGTTGTTACTGACTATGATCAGGAATAATGTTTAACAAAGGAGATTAGATTAAAGGATCTTTTTCTGAAGGTAAAAATGGAGAATACATTAGAGAAATGATGGAATAAAATGGTAAATTATTGCATCTAATTTTGGGCAACCACTAGTATCAAATATTTTACATTGGTATGGATTTTTATATTGATGGAAATTTAAAGTTAGTTTTATTTTACTGTGTGTATGTTTCTACTCTTGTTTAAAGTATACAACTCATTAAAAAATGTAAAGTTTTAGTCCTTGAAATCTATTTAAGATATTTTCAAAAGACATGTCATCTATATCAATCAAATTTATAGTCAAATTAAATATGTTTTCAAGGTCATACAGAGATATAATTTAGATAAATATTTCAAACACTTGAAGACCTACAGAATATGGAGTTTAAAATGTCATAGCAAGATAAGGCTTTTCATCACAGCAAAGAATGTCTGCTCCTGGCAGCACCAGTTTACTTCAAAAAAGAATGACAAACATCAAAAAATATTCATGTGGAATTTAGTTTTATTGTGGCAAAAGCTAACCACTTGGCAAGAAATTTTTCTTGCCTCTATTACTGACAGTATGCTATTACAAGCAGTACACAAAAGAAAGATTCTGCTAAACTTTACCAAGACAAGGTGAAACAGTCCTTCAAAATTTCTGCTTTATGGAAAAGTCTGTTTTATTTAGTCGTATAGACTGAATATGGATGCCCCAATACTACAGGAAACTTGGGGGAGATTACCCAGACCTTCAGATGTCTCTGGCATTTCTTAGTTGTGGAAGATTCTTGTTCTGCACTTTCTATTTTTTTTAGGCAATATTATATCCTTCTGGGGTCTTAGACAAAGTAGCAGACTAGATACTTATAGATTTCCTTAATTATGATAGAAGGTAAATTAGGTATAAAACATTGTTCTCACCAAGATAAAATTAATAAGAGTAATTTTTTCTGAATTTGCCAAATGCCAATGGATGGAATGGGCATTGCAAATGTAATTATAACCTGATAATTACTCTTATTGTATATAGTTTTACCATGTTAGAGTTAAAACCCTTTCCTTTATAATTAGAAAAAAAGGGAGAAATGTTGTGAAATTTTTGATTATACTGTATAAACATGTGTCACTGTGACTGGTTTAATAAAAGTTAAGTCACTAATAGCTAGGTAAGAGGTATAACCAGGACTTCTGGACAGAGAGAGTTTGATGAAGAAGAAAGGTAGAGTCATCAGCTAGTCACAGAAGAAGCAAGACATGCAAGAGAAGAGAGAAAAGTCACAATTCATGTGGCAACACAAAAATGACTAGAAATCAGTTAATTTAATTATAAGAGCTGATTAGGAACAAACCTGAACTATAAGTCAAGATTTCATAATTAATAAGAAGTCTCCCTGTCACGATTTTGCATTTAAGTATAGTGTGGATCTTAGCTAGAAGAGGGTTGTGGGTTTCCTAGACTTAATGTATTGTAAGGAAAGGGCTGCTTGTTTTTCCCTTGGCTAGCTTAGCCCCAAAATAACCACACAGAAACTGTTTTAATTAAAACACTGCTTGGCCCTTTAGCTCTAGGCTCTTATTGGCTAACTCTTACATCTTAATTTAACCCATTCCTATTAATCTTTGTATCACCATATGGCAGTGGATTACCAGGTAAAATTCCCAGCATCTGTCTCCAGTGGATCCATGGTGTCTCTCCTACTCTGCCTCTCTTCCTCCCAGCATTCAGTTCTGCCTCCCCCACCTACCTAAGTTCTGCCCTATCAACTAGGCCTAGGCAGTTTCTTTATTCATTAACCAATGAAAGCAACACACAGAGAGATCTCCTATACCACTTATGAGCAATTGTGATCCTGCTGATGCGGGTGCTGAGAACACTGTCATATTTCCTGGAAGGATAGCAAGATGCATCCCTGAAACATCATTCCACTGTATTTTCTTTGTTTATTCAATCTGATAAAATTCTCATTTTTTGGTCATATCACAATTTTAATTATTTATAGTGTGACGAAAATCATTGCACTCTGGTGTTGTGAGAAGTCTTTCAACCTTTAAGATACTGGCCCACTTTGGGCATGGTCTTGTATACTATATAAGTACAGATGAATAGTATGCAAGGCCTTTTTGCTGCTGGATTCAGTTCCAGTTCCTAGGCATGAGGACTGTGAATTGCCCCCCTACTGTGAGTTTTTCCCCAAATAAATAAACCTTTGTTATACTCCATTCTGGGATATTTTGGAACTCTTTGTTGTTAGTACAGTTTATAACAATGATCTGTTTTGGCTACCCTGAAACTAGCCAGAATTTTTTCTCTGTATCATATTTACTGAAAATTATCTTTGATGATATTATGTCAATGACTGATAAATCAAAGCTTCATTTATAAGAATGTATCATTTCTTTCATGAAGTAAGATACAAAATGTTATTTCTTTATATACAGAAATATATCAGAATCTAAGTACTTATACCTGAACAAGACCAAATAAGAAAAAAATAATTTGATTTTGGATTTGTGGGCACAACTTAATAAATGTAAATGAGGACAAGATATAGATGGTATTTCCAATCAGGAGACCATTAAAAATAAGAATTCTGAGGATATGAAATTGTATTTATGTGTACAAGCCTTCCACATTTGAAAGGAGTGTGGGTATCCCAAAGCTAAAGAAATAAGGAAGGGAACCGATTACAAGAACCACTTGTTGTTTCCTAACCTAATTTGATCCTATGTTTTAACTCTACAGACTTAGAACAGAGCAGAGCAGTGTCCTCTTATACTGCCAGTTTAGCTTGTGCTAAGGAAATCTTTCTCCTGTGGATTTGCTAAATAAACAGGGCAACAGTGGGGATCAATTTCAGGTGACATTAATAGCTATAACATATAATTTTATTTTTGAATATAAGACATTGAATATGTTCATTGTAAGTTTCAAATACCCCACAGCAGCTAAATTATACATTGTTAGTGCTTTAACTTTTAGAAGAATTGAATTTTCACCACCAACAATGTAACGATAACCAGTTTTTTATGTTAGCAAGATGGACACACACTGCTCTCTTTGTTTTGCCAAGTCTCCCAGATGTTTGTAAAATAAATAGTCTTATCAATATGTGAATGTGAATCAAAGAGACAAATAATATTTTAAAACTTTCAACTATAGGTAACTTTAAGGCATATTGATAACTAATAACAAAACAAGTTATAATTAAGGTCATCCGATTCTTCAAATAAAGTCAACATAATTATCCAGAGATTAAAATCATATAGTTGTATCTGCTGATCTCAAAATGTTCTATAGACATTACCCAACTGTGACAAGAAAGGGTACTTTCAAAATTTAAATGTATACTTTCTAGGTTTTTAAAACACAAAATGCCTTCAAATTCAAATACATAAAAAACCTTAAATAAATTATATGCTTAATACAATAGAAAATTTAGCAAATCAACCCACGTGTCCTTATCTAGTAACATTCAGGAATAAAGAGCAGGCAGCAATTATGCAGAAATGCTTATGTATTAGTGTAATGCAGCTCTTTTGTTGATGGTGGCTATTTGCATTGTGATTAACACTGCAAGCAGTCTAAATGAAAACTGACCTCAATTTGTGCAAATCATGTTTAATTAAAGACTAGATAGAGATGTTCATGGGATACAATGTAGTGAAATGAAAATTAAATCTGTATAATAGATTGAAGGTATTTATTTTTGTCACAGATCAAATCATTATCATTTTCAGAAAAAAAGTCCACATCTATTTTCAATATAGTGAAATAGGGATTATATTTGTTTCTAAGAAACACATGACACTGTAGTCATTACCTTTCATAAATAAAGATTGCCATACCCAATCACATTTACAGTTCAAGTATAATAATAATAACTAAGCTTCCATGACTACGTTGTAAGAATATTTAGTAATTTCATAATATATTTCTAATAAGGTAAAGAATCTGACTTCTAAAAACACAAAACTTTGCTATTCAACATTTTTGAATAGTACATGGGTGTGTTTGGCACACAGAGAACATAATATATATGAATTTTTATATTCCCCATAGAGTATCATTAGTACCCAGTGACCATGATGCACACACAATTTCAGATGACTCATCTTTCTGAGTTTCCCATGAGAAACTGAGAGTTTTCTCATGAAGTACCTTTGCCTTTTCTTGTGGCCCCTTTCCTATTTTCTGTTTGTTTTATTTTGCTTTTTGATAAAGAAAAAAAGTAAATGAAAATGAGAAGGTCTGAGAAAATGAACAGTTGGATTTCCTTAAAATAAAACAATGATTTTTACGTAATTACACAGGCTCATTCATATCAACATAATATAAGATCCTTAACCATGGTTATATGCTTATTTCCTGTAGCCCTGTAAATGCCGGTAGCTATGATGGCTAATCTTGGTTGTCAAGTGGATTGGATCTATAATCAAATAAGGCACACACTACTGCACAAGTCTATAAGGGTATGTTCTGAAAAAAATCATCTGAAGTGGAGACCATCTTCTAGATGACAGTGCCTTCCAAATGGGTGACCACATAGAAAGAGGTCCAAGGTAAGAGTGCTAATTTTTTGACTGCCTATTCTCACTCCTTGTTAGTGAAAGCACACATCCTATTGCCTGTTACTGGAATCTTTCACTGACATCAGTACATAGTTGGTCTTCTGACATTAGTACAAATCTCACAGTTCTCCAGAAATCCTCCCCTCAACACCACCAAATTTAACACCACCCTATCCTGTGGACTGAGCAGTTATTGGATTTGCAGTTACCAGATGAAGAAAGCCACTGTGGGATTAATTTTGCAAGTACATCTAACACATCTTCTCAATAAGTGTTTATTTGATTTGTTTCTAACTTTAAGAAAGAATGAATATTCAGTGTACTTGTTAGTGTTATTATTATTATGGTAAGACACTATGAAGAAAAGAAGGACGGAGAATATGAGAGTTTATTTTGCTTTAATTTCCATATCATATTTCATCACTGAAGAAAGTCAGGCTAGGAACTGAACCAGGGTATGAATTAAGAGGTAGGAGCTTATGCAGAGGTGGTAGAGGAATGCTCCTACTGGCTTGCAATTCATGTCTTGTTCAGCATGCATATGTAGGATTCCCCTCTGTATGCTGTGAATACCATTGGTTAATAAATAAACTGTCTTGAGCCTGCACAGGGCAACATAGTGGTAGGTGGGGAAAACTGAACTGAAAAATTACAAATTGGTGTCCCAATGTATGCCAGCTAAATCCACATAAAACCTAAGAAAGTTTGATTTAATTGATACAGTTTCTGTGTGGTTATTTTGAATCTGGGTTGCCAGAAATGAACAAGTGGCTTCCTTACTATAGTATACTATTTTGCAGAACCCAGAACTGCCATGCCAGGAGCAGACACACCCACAATCACTAATTAAGAAGATGCCCTTCAGTTTTGTTTATGACCCGATCTTAAGGAAATCAAGGATTAGTCTTCTCCAATGATTCTAACTTGCATAAAACTAACTAGTGCATATGGTAACCAGGTTCTGAGTATTTATAGTCAATCTCACATCTATCATCTATCTATCTATCTATCTATCTATCTATCTATCTATCTATCTATCTATCTATCTATCTATCTATCTATCATCTATCTATCTCTATCTATCTACTATCTTTCATCTCTCTCTCTATATATGTATAGTTATATATCTTTCTACATAGAGATTATAATCTTTAATTGTAGTCACCTGTACAAATAAAATAAAATTCCGTAGTTTCAACATACAGTGCCACAGAATATATATATACATATACATATATATATATATATATATATATATATTGCCCTGCCCCCTTGAATGGAATTTACATATCTTGGATTTGTTGGTGCTTTTTAGGGGCAGAAAATTACTCATACATTTCCTTTCTGTATATTTAGGATTAGCTGTAAGGGATTTTGCCCTGAAACCACCATTCCCTTTATTCCATTTGAAATCAAGAATCTTCTTATTTCTTTATGCACAAGCGTTGATCTAACATTAATTTCCTCATACTCCACTCCCCTCAAACTGTATATTTTGTATTTCTTTCTGTCTTGCTTGCTCTTTTTTTCATTGCAGACCTGCATATGGGTGACCATTAATAACCATGTGGCAGAGCCATTTTTCTGCTAGCTTAAAATCTCTGCCGACAAAATTAGCCCCCAAAACTTCAACTTAGCCTCAGGCAGATTCTTAAGGCAAGGATCAAAAGTTGCCATATTCTTTGTCAAAATATCACAAGTCTCTAGCCTAGCTGTTAAAATTTTTCTCCCTGAAGCCTTTGCTCACATCACTGCTATATTCCAGTGTGTTACTAGGCTCTACTTCCTAGTAACTAGGAAGACCAATTAAACCCCGCTTAGAGTGTTCAATCACTTTCCCTGTCTAAAGTCCCCAAATATTTTTTACTCCCCCAAAAGCAGAACGATCAAGTTTGTTAGTGCAACTTCACCCTTCCTATTATCAACTTATGTCTTAGTCACTTTTATGGTGCTATTATATGACACCACAACCAAGGCAACTTAATGAAGAAAGAGTTTAATAGGATCTAACATTTTCAGATCTTTAGAGCTCATCACTATCCTGGCTGGGAGCTAGGTTTCAAGCAAGCAGGTAGTCATTATGCTAGAGTAGGAGCTAAGAACTTACATCTTGATCCATAAGTATGAGACAGTGAATGAAAGTTGGCTAAGACCTGGGACTTTATGTCTAAAATCCCCCTGCACTAGTGAGAAAACTCCTTTAACAATGGCATGCCTCTTAATCTTTCCTAAACAGTTCTACTAATTGGAGACCAAGTATTCAAACATATTACTCTATGATGATCATTCTCATTCAAACCCCCACAGTCAATATGAATACTGATCTTTGGAGAGTTCATCTTATATATACCAATACTCTGAGAAGTAGTTAGCTATTCCTTGTATTCTTAGCCTGAGTATTTTTCTTGTGTATTTTGTGCAAACAATTACCTAAAGCCTGGAGTGCCTGGATGTCAATTAACGTTGGAAAACAAAATTGCATTTGATAGTTCCTTACTCATGCCCTTCAAAGTCAATAGATGATATACTAATACTTTCTTGTAGCAAAGATATTTTGAGTTGTTGGTTCAGTGGCTTAATGTAGGAGGGGCAGGAGAAAAGCTGCTGAGATACACTGCCTTAAAATGTAAATGGAATATAGTTTCAGAGAGCAAGGAGGATAAGCTCCTTATAGAAGAAAGGATGGTTGACAAGTTAGTGGGCTGGGAAAGGATGAGTGATGGATGGCCAACAGGTAAGCAGGGTGGAAAAGGGTGACTGATGTCTATCTTAGGGTTCATGGCCTAAGTTTGGGTGAGATGACCGAATGGGAGGGAAGGGCAGTGGTCTCAAAGATTGTCTTTCTAAATTTCTGGTTAGAACTCCAAGTAGCTCCAGTATGATGCAGTGTGGTAGTGGCTAATACAGGAGCAAGCAGGGGAAGGGAGCTGACTCTGGAGTTTTCTTAAGTTGTTTGTATCAAGTTCTTGTAGATACTTTCTGGTAGGCACTAAGAACCCATGTGCATAGCTACATTTACTTTGCTAACTTTGGATAATTGTATTTTAAGTACTGTGCACATGTTCATTCTAGAATACAAATCAGTTTGGGGAAAATCTGTTTTATTTTCTTTCTTGGTTGATATCTAGCCTTTCTTCTCCATGTATATACTAAGCCCTAAAATGTTTTTTTAAATTTATTTATTATGTATTCAGGGTTCTGCCTGCATGTACTCCTGCAGGCCAGAACAGGGCACCAAATCTCATTACAGGTGGTTGTGAGCATTTGTGGTTACTGGCTTTATGGGAGCCTAGTCTTTGTGGGATGCTCACCTTCCTAGACCTGGATGGAGGAGGGAAGACCTTGGACTTCCCACAGGGCAGGGAACCCTGACTGCTCTTTGGACTGGAGAGGAAGGGTGAGGGGAATAGGGGGAGGAGGAGGGAAATGTGAAGAGGTGGAAATTTTTAAGTAAAAATAAATAAATAAGAAAAATAAAAAAATCAATAATTTTGGAAGTTATATATTTGCATATAATATCAACATCCAGGAATTTAATAAACTTTTTGTTTATACTATGGATGATAATCTGCAAGGCTTATGTGGGTTTTTTGATACATCCATTCATTTACTATTGAGACTTAGCTTTGTTTTTCATATTATGTCCTTAAGAAAATAGTTTGAAAACAGAGCCAAAAATGAGGCACTTTTAGAAATGATACTGTCTTTAATTATTAACATTTAGCTCACAGGATTAATGTCACTAAAAATTAAAAGTTAGCTGAAAAAATTAATACCATTGAAAAAGTAATATTAATTGGACAGACAAAATTCAATCCATGTCAAAGGGTGCTGAGAAATTATCTAAAAGAATTTATACTGTTGAATTTGACAATTGAAACCTGTTTAAAAATGTTATGATAAGTTAGTAGATAATCTCTCCAGGATGGTAATCTGCACTAAATCCAAATATTGTCCAAGGATGAGAAGTTATACTCAATGGAAAAATTTCATACCTTGGATGTGTTGACCTCACAATGAAAACCAGGAGATATGCCACTTTGGGGAAGGGGTTTTACTCTTGTTTCCACAGGAGAAGATAAGCTACGGAGACCGTAAAAACTAAAAAAGATTCAGTTTGAAAAAGAGGAAACTCTTGAGAAAGAAATGACAGCTCATCCACAGAGGTGACAATAATACAGGTAGTAAGGAAACCTCATAAGGGTTCGGGCAGGTTCTGTTCTTGTCTTTGCAGGAAAATACCCATCTTCAAAATGTCAAGAGATCTTGGATATCTAGATGCCTAAAGAAGAAAAGATAACTATCCAGAAAGAATCACTAAGCAAAAAGAAATCTGACTTATGATGCTGTATCATCTGCAGGGTAACCTGAACATGCATGTATCTCTACACAACTTTCAGAGGTTAGTTCTCATCCACCGTGTGGGTTCCAAGAATCAAACTAGGGTTGTTAAGCTTAGTGGCAAGCAACTCTACTTGCTGAACAATTTCACCAACCCTTTCACTGATTTCCAAAGTGGTTGCACAAGATTGCATTCCCACCAGCAATGGATGAGGGTACCCCTATCTCCACAGCCTCTCCAGCAAAGGCTATCATTGGAATTTTTTATTTTAGCCATTCTGAAAAGTGTAAGATGATATCTCAAAGTTGTTTTGATTTGCATTTCCCTGATCGCTAGGGAGGTTGAGCATGACCTTAAGTGTCTTTTAGCCATTTGAACTTCTTCTGTTGAGAATTCTCTGTTCAGTTCAGTGCCCCATTTAGGTGATCATGGGAACATGTGTTCAAATTCCAGAACCCATCTAAAACCAGACTTATTATCCAAGGCCTGCTGTCCCAATGCTACTACATCCAGAGGAGAGGCAGAGACAGGAAAATCGCTAGGAGCTTGTGGACCAGCTTGTCTAAGGAATACATCTACAAACATCAAAGAAACCCTGTCAAAAAAGGAAGATTATGAGGATTTATACCCGAGGTTCTTCTGAATTCTACTTGCTTGTAGCACAGATGCACCTGCACTCTCACACATGAATGTGTACACATACATGTGGCTCACACATACCCATACACTTGATTCACACATATAAAACATGAGTTAAAAAAACATATGAGTTATAATACACAAACCTGACTCGCATGTACATGTACACCTGGCTCACACATACATACATCTGACTCACACACATAAACCCACTGACAAGTTTTTTGTTCCAAGATGTTTTCTTTTTTTAATATATCTTAATTTAGAGACAATTTAATCACTTTCCTCTTCTCTTTCCTCTTTTAAATTCTTCTCATGTCCCCTCTCTCAAACTTTTTCAATGCCTATATTATTTTAAATGAAATTGTTGGACTCTTTTCTACTCAGCAAGAGCTATAGTAATAGTGATATATGTACCCGTTAATATTATGTATAAAATGTACCATAATTAGCTAAACAACATTGGATTTCTCTAGAGGAAATGGATAATATTGCTTAAAAAGGAAATTAATTTGTCTGGTGCTAATAGATGAGCATAAGGTATGTTTTTAGATTTATTAAACTGGTAAGGAACATGAAAGAACACAATATTTTCAGGAAAGCAAATACTTTAAGTCTAAGGAACATACACCATAGATGACTTTGCTTAGTGAGGGGGGCCATTAGCAATTAGGGTTAATATGAAGACAGAGACTAGATTTGGGGTCATTAATGACAGGTTTAATATGGAGACAAAGCCTTGATTTGAGGCCATTAAAGATGGGGTCAATATGGAGACAGAGACTGGATTTTATGGGCATAGAATCAAATTTGGAAGTTTGAACTTTAGTCTTTGGACACTGAAGAATTTACCAGAAATTGGAAAAATCATTCAGAAAGTCAGAGATAAACATGTTGAGTACATATCAATCAAATCCTTAAGATATTAGTTACTATGGTTGTGTAATTTTGAACTTTTGGCATAGTTTGCAATGCATATTCTGGTTTATCAGATGTAATGAATAAAATTCAAGTTCATGGTATTTTTGTAATATGCTTCTTGTTTTATTATTATTTGTTGGAAATACAAACAATCCTGGACATCTACATTTACTTGAATAATTGGGCTTCAATTTTTGACCAGAATGTGATTTCCTGTTTTCATTTTTTTCATATAAGCATTTTAACTTTAGCATATGATGTGTTTTAAATTTTGTACATTCAGCAGACCATTGAGGAAAACTACATAAAGTAGAAAATCATTATTGACAAATGGTTTTACTTAGGCTCTTGCTCAAGCTAAAATCTATTGCTTTCATTTTGTAAAGCAGTTTATAATTTTTAGGCACTTCCTCTGTGTGAACTTTAGTAAGTTTAGCTGAAGAATGGCATAACAGGAAAATGTGTGTGTGTGTGTGTGTGTGTGTGTGTGTGTTTGTATGATATCAACTAGTTACTATTATTATACATATTTTATAGACAAAAGAAGAAGAGAACAGCAAGGTTGAAAATGTAATCAGATTTCCCAGAGTTGAAACAACAGCACTATAAACTGACAGCCTCATAGTCTGTCTTAGGATCTGCAGTATTCTTTATTTCAGCTCTCACCTCCCAACACATTCACTCCCACTCCACCCTTCCCTTTAAGGTTCTGTTTGATATGTCAAGAGACTCAACCATGAAAACTTCAACATATATAACGGAATAGTGTTTATAATAACAGAAATATTAACATATTTCCTCAGGGTCAAAGATTCTTGACCAAAGGTCTGAATTTGAATAACCCCCATTTCCACTTTTCTATTTATCTCTCTTATTAATTTTATTAAGGAGTTTAAATGTTTTGAGTTTCATGGGCTTTAAGAAATTTGCCTCTTAAATTCACACCTGTTATCAATGCAGATATTTTTCTTTAACGAATGAGTTATTTTATTTTTGCTTTCTTTCACACACAACATTTAGCTTTGTACTCAGATAAAGGCTTCCTTTTGCTTTAGATTTCTTTTTTCTAGAGGGTATAGATAGACTTTATAGCTTTGAAATAAATGTTTTGTTATTTACCCTGAGTAATCATTAATATTATTTTAAAATATCTTTTTGAAATGTAATGTACACGTTGAAAAGTAAACAAAACAATAAAGTTAATGAGTAATTGTTAAGAAGAAAACTAGTGTCCTTGGGAAAGTCAAGCACTTGAGTCCTCCCAAGCATCCCAAAGTCTTCCTGTTATCTTTCAATTCAACAACTTTTTATAGTTTTTCAATGTAGTTTACAATTTTTTGATGTTAATACATATATATCTTCTGTTTTGACTTTTAATGTCACAGTTACAAAGCCAGTCATTCAGCATGTGCATTTCTATCTGTGGCTTTTTGCACATGGTTGTTACAGAAAACTGCAATGAGCTCCTTTCATTGCTATATGTGTGTTACTGCAAAATAAACCACAGGCATTTTCATGTTTTACTTGTAACGGCACTGTGTTGTTGGAAATAAAAAGATCAGAGTCCATACTTGTAGCTGTCTCCTGATGCATTAATGTATTGAATGTCTTCTAAGTAAAATGTCTAGTAGTAAAATAGCTGGCTCATCTAAATGCACACATTCCACTTAGCAGACAATGCCAGATGGTTCTGTAAAGTGGTGGCAAGAATTTCACTGAGACCAGCAATTTAGTTCATAGTAATTTTTGAAGACAGGAACTACATGAAACTACAAGTGACCACTTATTTCATGTACAAGTTATGAGCAGAAAGGCTTAATGCCAAAATATTCTTTAAATATTTCACCAAGAAGATTGTTTTAAGGGGATAAACTCAAACTTTCAACTCACAGAGTTAAACTATGTGTTTCTGTTCGTTGGTCTTTAATTTTTTATTATCAGTAACTTTAGACTATGAATATTCAAACATTGGTTCTAAGTAATGTTTATTTAAATGTCAGGTACTTATACTCAGTTACAGTTTGTATATATGTAGAAGAATAAGTCAACCTAAATGTTTAATTCATTTATTGAAATGAGTTTTACAACTGGATTCTCAACTATAGATACAAGACTCATTATTGAAATACATTATGTCCTTGGCATATATATATATCTCCTAAATGTTGGTATGATTAAATAAATATGGAGGCACAATGGGGAATTAGGCAAAACTTTTAGAGTTTCTGAAGGTTAGATAAGGTAGTTGATGGCAAGAAACATTACAGCTTTTAAACTTGAAGGGTTTAGAAAGAACCAGCCTGATAATTTCAGTAAGTTTTAGGATATACTCATATTATTTTATAGAATATTTTACTATATCCCTGGAGGAGAAGTAGGTACAACTATGATGAGGATTTTTATATACAGAAACTTCTCTGGCTTTATTCTTAAAGAAGTGGGCAGAATTTTTATGAAATATTTAAAAAGAGCAGCTCGCTCTTAGAGTTACTTGAGAGACAGTGGTTGATAAAAAGCAGTGCACAACCTTTAAGGCTAATGAAGTGCGTCATTAAAAAAATACCACACTTGCTCACAAATTGTGACATTTAATTTTATTAAATTTGTACCTCAGCTTTCTGTAAACACTGGAAGATAAATCAGTGGGATATCTATATGATGGGCTTAAGTTAACATTAATAAGTATAGAAAAGTCTCAAATCCCAAGTAGCTTCAGCTTCTATTAAATGAAACAGGGTGACTGGAGTTCTCTCATTCCTAAATCTTGTCTCCATAGTTACAGGGTGTTTTGGTTAATCTTGGCTGAGCTTAACAAAAAATATCTGCCAGTTAAGTCAACTTTGGAAGAATTTGTTTCAAACCAACTATTCACTATTCATTGCTTTAAAAGTTAGCCATTATTTCTATAATTTATTTTTATGTCCATATTTGTAAATCCACACTAATCTCATGTTATTTTTCAGTAAAAGTGATAATCATGGTGGGGGTGATTCTAAATATCTTTGCTTCTGGTCCTGACCTTAGTAATAGGAACCAGAATTTTCAGGCAACCTGCCTGTAAAGCAGTCTTCACCTAGATGTATTCTACCACTGCCTAGGTTAGTATATTGAGAGGAATCCCACAGGACTGCATGGCATGACAGAGTGCAGACAGAGATGGCACTTTCTAGGGGAAAGGAACAAATTCCGAGAATGAACTCCTATAGTCCTATGGAAAGCAATATGGATATCGTGAGAAAATTATAATTAGAATGAGTATGCTAAGTATCAATCTCAGTACTGGGTAAATACCAGAAGGAAGGGATGTCTTCCCATCAAGAGACATCTGCATGCTTATAATCATTGGAATATGGTTCACAAAATCTAAGATGTGGAAGTCATAGTGAATATCAACTCAGGAGTAGTTACAACAGAATAACAGCTGCAGAAAAGGATGAATCCTTCCGTTTAGGAGAATATGGATGGAACAGGAAATCACCATGTTAAGCAAAATATGCCAGACATAGAAAAAAGTTATCACTTGGATTCTATAACTTAGTTGGCCCTACTCATTAAATAATTTATGCTAGATCAAAAAGGACAAAATATTTTAAAGAAAGAAATTGCATAAGACAAATGAGCTCAAGAGGATACAGAAAACAGCAAAGCATAGAATTTTTAATAAGACAGGACATTGCCTTTGCTATAATTTACAAGTAACTAATATTTAACAGATTGCTGCAACACATTGAAAGTGTCAGATAGAGACTTGGTAAATACAAAAGGGCACCAAGTTTCTAGAAATGAAAACAATAATGAATTAAGTGAATAGAGAACAAACTGGGGATAATAGTAGTTTAGATATTGTACACACATGCTATATTCCCTGCAGATTAGTGAATGCTAAAGGCATACTAGCAGACAACACACAAAATAAACACAAAAGTACAAAGCACTCTGAACATCACTGACTTGGGGATCCGTACAGATGAAAAATTCCTATAATGTTCCTATAGTGGAAAAACAGAAAACTTTGAGAGTAAACGTGCAAGTTTGTCCCAAACAGTATATGTATAGAGCTTAAGAGATCCTAAACGTGAAGAATTACACAAAAAAACCCACTGTGATTACAAAAGTAATCCCACAAATATTGAAGGCTTTCCATAAGATTTGGCAATTTATTTGCGTGAAAAAGAAGAATTTAGGGTCATTCTCACCCCACTTATAGACTTCGTTGAAATAGACTGCAGACATAACAAATAAAATCTAAAGGTGTTTTAAAATCATGGAATACATATTAAATAAAACATATTTGTGTGTGCTCAGTTTAGACAAAACTTTTTAAATTAGAATACCAAATGTTAATCAAAAACATTGATAAACTCTATGCGATCAAAAATGTAAATGCCTGCTGGTCAAAGCCCAATATAAGTGAATTAAAAATCAAGCCCCAAATTGGCAGAATATACCTTTTAGTAAAGAATCTATGACAGCATTTACATTTGCAACATGTAAAGAATTATTGTTAACATCTTAATAAAAAATAAGTAACTTCAGAAAATGGTCAAAATGTTCATGAAAGCATGAATTTTACAATGGCAGAAAATATATGATGAGAAATTTAATACCTTTGTCATCAAAGTTATAAAGAAAATCCAAATTAAGATGCCACTGAATATGTGTTACAATGGCTGAAAATTAAGAAGCTTGCTTTAGTAAGTCTTGTTTAGAACAGAGAGTTAAACTTATATACAGTAGGTTACATATATAGTAATATAATCACTATGAAAAACAAATTGACAGAACCTCATGTAAACATTATATCTGCAGTAGTATGAAGCCATTTGACCCCTACATCTTTTTCCAATGCAGATGAAAATAGGCCACTCTTTATTTTTAATGGAATCTTTATTTAAAATATTCCCAAATTTGGTATTCATCATTTGTATGTATATATTTTAATTGCAGCAGATAAATACCATTCATCACTATTTATCAATAAAATGGCTCTTAATATAAACAATAGATGAAAAAAGCTCAAATAAACTGTTCTCAATAAAGAAACCAAAGGAAAGTACCTATTATCTGATTCCATTTTTAGAATTTTAGAGAATGAATTAATCTGTGTTGACATAAAGTGTAGAGGTTGAGATAAAGTTACAGGCACATGAAGGGAATGAGTGAGTGTGAAAGGCAAAAAGGGCTCAGAATATTTAGAAAGGTCCTGGTTTCACAGCTGCCTTCTTGTGTCAGAATGGATCATACTCCAACATTCAAAGAATATCTTATTCTCTGTCAATTGTTTCTCAACAAAGCTGGAGAAAAAGTGATCATCTAATGTATTCATTGGCTGTGAGCAGAGAGCTATTCAAACACACACACACACACACACACACACACACACACACACACACACACTGAACACCAACAATCACTGTATCAGAAAATTAATGAGAAAATGCCAGCCTCCTAAGATTCATAAAGGTGAGGCATTTTTCCTTTCCAATAGATTTTGGCTCAAAACAAGAACTGTGCAGCCCAAATGAAATGAGGCAGGTCTTGCTAGGAAGACTGAGTAGTTTACTCAAACAACTAATAGGAGGAGCTATATTCATAAAAGTGAGAAAATTCTAGTATTTTGATGTAGTTTGTGTGCTACTCTGAGGTTATTTCTGTCACTCAGGAGATGCTTTCCAGTGGCCTTAAATGAAGATGAAAGCCCTTGAAACAGATACTTTTCTTTTTTTCTCAGATGTTTACTTTCAGACTGAATCCCTTTCTGATATGTTAACTTTCAGAAATCTGAAACACATTAGAGTGTGCCCGGGGTTACTAATGCCTTCCCTAATAGTTCTTATTACCAGTAGATTTCTGAGGAAAATTCATTATGTATATTTATGAGTAAGCTATCTGTATCTCTATGACCTATTCAAGATGTCATAATTTCCATGTGAAAATCATGAAGTACTTTTCTCTAGGTATATTATCTTACAAAGTACATGTGTGTATTCAGGGCTTATTATTTCTTTTAAATTATATTGAGATGGAAATCTTATATCCAGTAATTACTTGCCATGTAATTTCGCATTGGAGGTGTGAGCCTCAGGGTTAGCCATTTGTATCATATCCATTGAATCTGATTAAAATAATTAACTATTTCCATAGCAAGTGACACATGGACCTCCTACTGTCAGACAGGAAGAGTTCAAACTAGAACCTGTATTTCCATAATAGTCCAGTGTAAGACTGACAACATAGCTTAGTTTCCTTTAATAAAATCCAATGACTTGTGACTTACGATAAGTATCAGTAAATAGTAGTATATGTGGAGCCCCATGCACTTAATGTGCTTGTTAAACCGGTTCTGAGTTTAATGATTTGAGTTTATGCAGCATCTTCCACACACTCATTAAGTTCCTTGTGCTGAGCTTCGGAGGATGAAAGAGGGATTATGGAGTCTCAGTTAAATGAACTACGGAATTATATTTAGAAGTAATGTTAATATGTTTCCAAGCTAGAAACTTTTCACAGGTGAATAAAACACGTAAAATAATTTGGTAGACATGCAGGAGTAAAGAGGATCCAAGAGCTTTTGATTATGTTGCTTTACTGAAATGCAAACTGCTTATGAAGTTTGCAGAACACTATACCCGTTTCATCACTAAACTATATTAAGTCCCTGTTATGTAACGATAGAGATTGTAGTTTTGTATATTACTTTGTGATGTTCGAGACATTATTTGGCTCACGACTTTTTACTTTATTCCTTTTAAAATCAGTAACTATCATTAGGTAAGTGAGAAATGATCTCTCACAACACTTTCCTTTTTACTGTTCATTGTTATTATTGTTTATGTTCGTGTGTGCGTGTGCGTATGTGCACGTGTGTTTGCCATGTGAGTACGGATTCCTGCAGAACCCAGAAGAGGGATCCAGAGGCCATGGGCCACGTGTTACAGACAAGTGGGAACCATCCCACATAAAGGTCCTAGGAACAAGAATCAGGTCTTCTTAAAAAGTACCAAGAGCATTGAGCCACTTCTCCAGCTCCACTGTTGAGTTTTGTTGTATACTATTTCATCCTTACAGTGATTACTCTGTAACCTTAAATATAGTACTATATTTCACCCTGATTTTGTTTATCAGCTTTAGACATTAAGCCTGCTGCACTATGCTTCAAATCTCTTTTCTATCTCTAAAGCCCTACTAAAGTTTTGATTTTTATATATTCTGCTCTATAGTTTTGTTTTATTCACTGCACAGTCAGTTAATACAAGTTTAAAACAATTCCAAGAATCATGGTCTACAGCAGCACAGGTGTACTTATTATTAGACTCATAGAATATTTTGTTAATTCTATAATAATCCCACATGTTTTGATCATATTTACACCAAGCCTAAACCTCTGTCAGATCTACTAACCCTGCTCTACCAACCAAATACTGAGTCATTTGTTTTTATAATTATGTCATGTACAATTTGTGCTGCTTGTATACTTTTGGGTGTGGGGTTATCCACTGGTGTATGATGGACCTACCATGGCTCACATTCTTAAAGAAAACTGACTCATTTTCTTCCAGTATCTCTCATATATCAATAGCTTTTCAGCCAGAGGAGAGACTGCATGCTTGCCTAGTATCTCCAATCTGGAGCCTTGTCTGGTTTGGACTTGTGCAGATATTGCACATGCTGTCACAGTCACTCTGAGTTCATATATGCAGCTGTCCTGTCGTGTCCCTGTCGTCCTCCATTCCCTCTGCCTCTTGTTATCTTTCTGTACCCGCTTCTACAATGATCCCTGAGTGAAGATGGTCATTTCATTTATCATTCATTCTCTTATTCTCTGCACCTTCGTTACTGATGCGGCTCTGCGTCCACTATAAAAAATGTTTCCCTGATGAACATGGAGAGATATCCTAATCTATGGGCACAATAATAAATCATTAGAGATTAATTTAATACTATGTCAGTTTATCATAATGATAGTAGTAGTTATTCCCCTAAGGCATATGATCAGTCTGGTAATAGTGTCTTGGCCTTGATAACAATGCTGATTGGGGGTTCTATCTTGAAAAGGAGACATATCTAATCAGAAAGTTAATGACTATTCCCTGACATTCATTTCATTATTGGACTTGTGGTCATATGCTTCCAAATCATTATTTTAACTCACAAGGGTTCAGAAATCAGGAAGACACAGAATTCCTTTTCGCCTCTGGGTACCTTCTAACAACATAAAAACTAGCCAACAGGTATGAAGCTTCCAGATCAGTAGCATCTTGTTTTCAATGCCTCTACTCTCATTTTGCTAAAGAGATTTCATAGAATACTCTTGCTACTCTGTCTTGAGCAGTTTACCTCAACTATCTGGTAAAACTTGATTACCTCCTTACATAAATTCAAAAAAAATAACAATTACAGTTGTCTGGCTATGTTTCTTTGGTACATGTATGGGTTTGTTCATGAACAGACTTCTCTGTGCTTGGTTGAAGGCATCATTAGCACCTCTGAGTGAGGAGCACAGACACAGAACTTGCTCCAAGGCTTCTGCCCTCTTATCAAATTGCATCGAGTACTTTATGAGGATTCCATAGAAAATCATAGATCATTTCTAATAGGCGAAGAACATTCTTGACTCTATTCCAGGCTTTTGTGGCTAGGGATGCACATCCTGTCTTCTTGTCCAACCAACATGATAACCTTCTATACTTCTTCATCCAGGGAGACAGAAAGCAATCTTATTATTTGGGGTTGTTCATTTCTTTCTTTCTTTAAACAATAATTTTTTTATGTTTATATGTCTGTATCTTTGTGCATAGAGATGTGAAAGTATGTGCATATTTGTGTGCAGGTGTCCACAAAGGCTGTCGGAGAGCATAACATCCTTTTGAGATGGAGCTGTGGTTTTTATATCCTTTATTTTGCTTTTCTCCACTGTTAGATCATTTTTTATATATAAGAAAACTTATTTTCAATCTATCATCCATCTATATTTTCAGCTACCAGTTATCTTCCAACTATCTATCATCATTTATCTATTTAAAGACTTAAAATAGGCAATGCACTTTATCATCTTTTCAAAGTAACTAAAATATTTGCTCTTTCCTCCAGTGTTGTTAAGAAAAGACTTCTATTCTTAAAGTCAACTCAAATTCTGACTATAACCCCTCTTGTGATGATGGTAGCCCAGAACACAAAGACATTTCTTCTACTACTCCTAAGTGGAAAGAAGAGGCCAGGAGGTGGTAGCGCACACCTTTAATCCCAGCACTAGGGAGGCAGAGGCAGGCGAATCTCTGTGAGTTCGAGACCAGCCTGGTCTACAAGAGCTAGTTCCAGGACAGGCTCCAAAACTACAGAGAAACCCTGTCTCGAAAAAAAAAAAAAAAAGAAGAAGAAGAAGAAGAAGAGATCATTTCCTGCTAAAGCATTGACCTTGTCCTGGAGATTTTATAAAAAAAAAAGATCATGAAACTATGCTTTTCTAAAAATGTCTTATTTTTAGAAAATGTACATAAGACACTTCTTCAATATGTGTTTGTTGTTTGAAACAACAAACCAGAGGAATATTTTCACACACTATAGAGAAAGGCTGAAATGGTAGAAGATCATTCAAGGGGTGGAACAAGGGATGGAAGAGAAGATTTGCTTTACCTTTTTGTTTTATTGAACTATTGAAAAAGTATTTTACTAGAATCTGTACATAAACCTTTGGCTTCACTTAAAAAATGAATTTTAGAGGAATTACCTGGTTGCTTCTGAAATAGTCATATGTTCATTTCACATGTGAAATAGTAATCTATTGAATAATATTCAGACCACTATTGCCCGTCTTTTAATTTATTAAATGAGACAGAGTCTCACTGTGTAGTATAGTCCAGCCCTGAACTCTTGATTTTCCTGCTTCAGCCCCTTGATGTCGAGATGTGTATAGGAGAAAACATGGCCAGCTTTTTCCAAAGTACTGTACAGAAACATGAGCCACAGGACTGGTGATTAGAAGAGGTCAGGAACCTTCAAAGGTTTTAAGAAAACATATGTGAATAAGTATATGTTTACATCAACTTTTTTCTGGCAATATTATTTCATTTTGCTCTATAAGATATTATTCTTTGAAATATAAACTCTTTCTATTTTCCATCACATTATCTCTCGTGCCCTTTCAATTTTGTTCACTCAATATAACTAATGCTGTATTCCCAATTACATCTGTGTTACCTACGTGCCTAATCTTTGTATGAAGCCTATGTAGATGTAGGTATGGATTTGTTGATGGCTATTTTTATTCTTAAATTCTGTTGGAACATTTGCTCTTCACTTGCAATTAGTTCTTATACAGTTGCATTATACATTTTAAAATAAGAGCATATAAAATACAAAATGCATAGTTTACAAATGCATTTGTATTTAGAAAGGATAACTAAAATAAAACAATGTCTCAGCTTAGAATATTGCATATTTTGATGCCAATAAACTGGGATGTTCTGAAATTTTCCAGACAATAGTAGCTAGAATATATCACTGAACAAAGTGTTGCTCTAACAAAGCAGCATGATGCATTTAATTAAAACATTAAAATAGTACACAGACAAGACTGAGACACAACAAGCTTCATTACATCTGAGAAAACAGAAAAAAAGGGAGCACATTTATAAAACCAGAATAAAACTGACAGTGAAAGTAATTGAAATATGACTGGCTTATGAATCTATCAATTACTTTGTGCAGGGTAATGTAACATTTTGGCATTCTCATTTCTCCACTCTTATCTGACAATTCACAAAAGTAGGTAACCTTCAAGGTCTTAGCAATTTACTTTTTCACCCAGAAGGAGAACGCTGTTCTGAAATTTTCATGATTAGTATTGACACTGAAAGAAATTAAAGTCAATACTGAGAATATAACTTATTCAATTTCCACCAGCAAAACAAAACAAAACAAAAAAAACTTCAGTTACATTCATACATATCTAAACATGTCAGCTGTTTCTCAGAAACAAGTCCTGAATTCGGCTACAAATAGAAATCCCTGGAGATGAAAGGGTACTAAGAAAATCAACAAGATACACTGTTTGCCAAAGCAAAAATTTGGGGGTCTACTAACAAACATGAGGCAGCATTGTTTAATGGTACCTATTGGTAAAGCAGCTTGTGTTTGCTTGCTACTTATTCATCAGTAAGGTGGATAATATAAAATAAGACATAAATAAATAAATATGATAATCTTGGCGTTTATATCCTAAAGTTTTTATACTAAGATCTTCAGGAAAAATTTCACATAAAAGCATGTACTAGCGAATAAATTCTGTAATTTACCTTAATTTTTCAGCCTCAAACTTATGGAATCCAATTCTATAACTTTTTATTTTTGCATGCCTGTTTGATTCTCAATGTATAGAGTATTGATGTAGTCTTTAAAACTTTTACAGTCATTTTATTCCCCTTCCACAACCTCTTTATTACAAAACTCATAAAATCATATACTACATGCCTATCACAGATTATACACAGAAAAATGAAAACAAACAACATACACTTTTGTGATATTTTAAATATATCTCCATTGTCTCTGTGTAAGCTGACAGGTGTGAATATTTAGCTACAGGGTTCCCAGGAGATCCACTTTCCCCATCTCTACCATACGATTTAATGAATAGAAATTTATCTATTGGGAGCTCACCAAGGCCAGCTGGATTGGGACCGAATAAGCATGGGATAAAACCGGACTCTCTGAACATGGTGGACAATGAAGGCTGATGAGAAGCCAAGGACAATGGCAATAGGTTTTGATCCTACTGCATGAACTGGCTTTGTGGGACCCTAGCCTGTTTGGATGTTAACCTTCCTGGACCTGGATAGAGGGGGGAGGACCTTGGACTTCCCATAGGGCAGGGAACCCTGATTGCTCTTCAGACTAGGAGGAGGGAGAGAGGAGTGGAGTTAGGGGGAGAGGAGTGGGATGAGGGGGAGAGGAGTGGGGGGAGGGGGAGAGGAGTGGGGGCAGGAGGAGGGAAATGGGAGGCAGGGAGGAGGCAGAAATTTTTTTCAACAACAACAAAAAGAAATTTACAATTACACAAAGTGTTGAAAGACAACTGGTATCTAAAGTAAATAATCTGCATTTGTAATTTAGCTTACCTTAATTTCCTATATAGAAGCCAGAACACAGGAGTTTTTATAGCTATTTTTTGAAAGTGTGTGCACATGCATCGGTTTTATTTTGTTTTCACTATTGTAGTCTGAGTCAATATATAAATTAAGAATACATATCAGTCTAGTGGTTGATAGAACTATATTAGTCACATTTCAATGTTTATAGAAAGATAATTTTATTATTTATTCTTCTCATATTTATTTTCTCTTCAGAGGACCTAATAAAATTATTTTGTCTGGGCTTCAGGATGCCTCCTTTGGAAACCTAGGCTTTGTAACACCAGCTTGTACTCAGGTCTGGGTAATGTGGGCATGTGCTGCACAATTATGAGAGCAGTCTCTTTCGAAACATAAAATCACTGCTGCTTTCTTCATCTAAAGAGTGATCCAGGCTATAAAATTATAAAAAAAAAGGTCAAAAGTTTCTCTTAGATAAACACTTGGTATTTGTTGGCTTCTGAGTCTTTATTATCTTTTCAAACAACTTCACTGAGAGTTTTATTCATTTTAGGCAATAGGATGCCTTGAGCATATTTTCATTTAATAAGCAATTCCCCAATTGTAGCTTAAATAGCAAAATAATTCCATGTACTGTGTATAAATTCAAAAGGATATTAAATTTGGGACTTCTCTTTCCTTGCTTACACCTGCTACATTTTGGGATTGTTGTAGTCTATGGGAATCTGGGACTCTGAGCATTGGCAAAGCTTCTTTGGAATGGCAGCCCCTTCATAATGATGGATAGCTAAAATGTATAAATATGTGAATAAATTATTTCAAATGTGTGTCTTTTCGCTTTATTAAAATGTAGGAGGCTGTGCTCAAATTTAGAACTTTCGTTCTCTGAGTTCCATAAAACAAATGGAAAAAAGGTAATGTGTGCCAGACAGTTCTAAATGTACACATCTTGAAGGATGCCTGCCCATTTCCAAACTCCACGATTTGCTTTACCCTCAGGTATACACTGACAGCTGTGTATACCTGCTGCTGATCTGGGAATTGGATATATTAATTGGTATGGTCCATCCATGGGAGAACAGACATATAGAAGAAACTCTTACAGGCCTGTTTACTCAGTGTCATTTGGGAAAATATTTTGCCAGTAGGAGACAGAACATGTCCCTAGGTGTGTGTGCTCCTGGGAGCTGTTAGGCCTGTACTGTGGAGTGCATGTTAGAGGAAGGTTTCTGATTTGAAGCTTAAGGCAGAGCTTACTGCTGGCATTGTGTATAAAAGGAGCTGGGAATCATTTTAGGGTTGGCAGGAGTCTTGATTCTAGAGGGGTTCCCAGGGGGTCCAGAGAGATGTCCCCAGCTAGGTTCTTGGGCAGCTGAGGAGAGAGAGCCTGAAATGGCCCTATCCTATGGCCATACTAATGAATATCTTGCATATCACCATAGAACCTTCATCTGGCGATGGATGGAAATAGAGACAGACACCCACACTGGAGCACTGGACTGACCTCCCAAGGTCCAAATGAGGAGCAGAAGGAGGGAGAACATGAGCAAGGAAGTCAGGACAGCAAAGGGTGCACCCACCCACTGAGACGGTGGGGCTGATCTATTGGGAGCTCACCAAGGCCAGCTGGATTGGGACTGAATAAGCATGGGATAAAACCGGACTCTCTGAACATGTTGGACAATGAGGGCTGCTGAGAAGACAAGGACAATGGCATTGGGTTTTGATCCTACTGCATGTACTGGCTTTGTAGGAGCCTAGCCTGTTTGGATGCTCACCTTCCTAGACCTGGATGGAATGGGGAGGACCTTGGACTTCTCACAGGGCAGGGAACCCTGACTGGTCTTTGGACTGGAGAGGGAGGGGAAGCGGAGTAGGGGGTAGGAAGTGGGGGGAGGGTAAGGGAAAAGGGCGGCTGGGAGGAGGCAGAAATTTTTAATAAAAAAAAAAGGGAGCTGAGAAGAAAAGAGAGATGCATTATTTTTCTTATTGTAGAATATCTTCATCCAAGCACTGTGTTTTTCTATCTCTGGTATTACTTCATGCTTATGTTAATGTGGCTACAACAGAAACTCAATTATAGGTTCTTTGTCTTCGTGAGGCAATTTCATGCAATTTCACTACTGAGAATTCCACACACATAGTCCCCTTCAGTGATTTGCCATTATACCGTTTTGTTTTGTGTCCTTGTTGACCATGACGCAGTAGAATGAGGGAGATTCCCCGGAAGATGCTGTAAGACTCCATGCCTCCAAAAGCATAGAGCTGCTTGGTTTGGGGAGATGAGTCGGTTCCACTGGGAATCCACTCACATCCCTTCACTGTCATATGTTGGAATCTCTGTCCTATCCCCTAAGCAGCCTTGCCTTTGCCCTGTCATGGTCCAGAATGGAGTCAGCCAGAGGTTCTATTTGTTCGCAGGGCCCATAGATGCCAAAGCATCAGTTCAAATCTAATATATTCTAAGAAATCTTAATGAATATAAAACAGAATCTAGCATCTTACTTATTTATACCCTTGCTTCATAGTGTTCTACTCCCTTACTTTGTAATTATATTCTTAATATAAATCATAACTTTTAAAGAAAATGCTTGAAAGAAAGAATGTGGATGGCTTCAAAAATCCACCAAAGCTCTCGAATTTGAATTGACAAAGCACAGGAAGCTAAAAGTTGGACAAACAGTTTGAACCCCCAAAAGTGGCTGTACTTTCAAGTCACAGAACCAAATCGACTGAAGTACCTAAAACCCATAAAATCACTGGGAGGTTAACTTTAAACATACTCCAAACAATTTGAAACTGTCAAGTCATAAACTGTATCAGAAAGATAGCTAGCTATAAATATCTTCTTCAATTCAGTAGCTCTTAAGGGGAAAGAAAAACATTGTGTTCTTAGATGAAAGGTGTCATTTGTATTATTGCATGACTATACTCCAAGTTGAAAAAAATTATACAGCCTTGAACTTCATGCATCACTTAAAAATAGCCTAGTAACAGTTCAGTTCCCTCAAGAAACCTAAATGTATTTATTTTTGTTTAGTTTTTACATAAGAGACTCTAAATATAACTAACAAGGGTATAAAGAAGTAACATGCTAGATTCTGTTTTATATTCATTAAGATTTCTTAGAATATATTAGATTTGAACTGATGCTTTGGCATCTATGGGCCCTGCGAACAAATAGAACCTCTGGCTGACTCCATTCTGGACCATGACAGGGCAAAGGCAAGGCTGCTTAGGGGATAGGACAGAGATTCCAACATATGACAGTGAAGGGATGTAAGTGGGTTCCCAGTGGAACTGACTCATCTCCCCAAACCAAGCAGCTCTATGCTTTTGGAGGCATGGAGTCTTACAGCATCTTCCGGGGAATCTCCCTCATTCTACTGCGTCATGGTCAACAAGGACACAAAACAAAACGGTATAATGGCAAATCACTATATATCTAAGGTGAACTTATGAATAGGAAAGTCATTAAGAGTCAAGGAGCCAATGCCACAGGAATTAAGAAATTACTCAGTAAAACTGAGAATCAAAATTATCCATCATGAGTCAATCAATTAATAAAATTTTTGGTAAAATAAGTAATTTTATATTAACACAGAATCTTTTGTCATTTATAGGAATAAAATGTCATGTCAAGTTTTAGTACATATTATATATATAATAGACATATATGTTTAAATGGAGATATAGAAAATGACTATCTATATAGAAAAAGTATCACACATAATAATTATCAAGTAACAACATATCTATTTATAAATGAATCCCATTTCTTAATCTATCAAAATAAGACAAATTATTTTTATAACTTTAAATAGAAACATGGAATCACTGCTTGCCACTGAGTAGAATAGAACTTCTGAAGTTCCTAGGTGGTACTCTGGTTACCTCTGGTTATATCGTGCTGTGATTGCCTCATTACACATGAAGGCCAAATGGGAAAGCTGAAAATACTGATTTATTTTCAATGTACATAATTTTCATACATATATCAGTTGAAATGGATTATAGTAAAATCCCTAAATATTAAGACAACTATGAATAAGAACAGAAATACAAAGCTATAGTGTAGATTTTGAGCCATAGAAACTTAAGAAGGATGCTCACTGGATTTTAATATTGTTTCTCTATATTAGATAAAATAGCTTTTGTGATTCTAGTTACCATTTTCCTCAGAAATGGAAATATAAGTTACCATGAAATACTAAAATGAAAAATATTTAAAACAGATATTTTAACAAAGATTCATTAAGCAAATGTTGCTAAGCTACGATAATGCAGGCATCTTTCTAGACATAGGAGATAAATGCTTAGGTGAAGCAGTTATGGAAAACTATGTATGTCTACTCTAAAATGTCAAGGATATAGCAATGTTTTCTTTTGCTATTTACTGTATTTTCTCCATATTTTTATTTTACTTGTCTAAAATTAAGCAAGTGACTTCCAACACCTTCTGTTATTCATGTGTTTGTTAATGTGCCCAATGTATTTGAGTGGCTTAAAACACAATTTTAAAGTACAGTTAGATATCAAGTATATATAAGGCAATCATATACCTTTCATATACATAAGACTGGGAAAATTACAGAACAAAAAAGAAATGGGTAGAAATAATAGAAATATTATATAGAAGGTGAGATATACGAGTATTTTCTTTTGTGAGACACAGAGACATAAGAGCTGATATTGGAGATGAATAATAGTGAAAGGCCTTTCTGGGCATAGAAACTGCTTCAGCAAAGGCTGGACATGGGGAGAAAATATCACCAAGTGCGGAAGAAGAAAGAAAAGTGGAAAACTCTGGGGAGCATTTGGGTATGAAAGAATAGAAATGACATCAGGAAATACAATCAGTGCCGAAGTCTGGCAAAGCATGAGGCTCATTTCATGGAACTGGTGAAATGAACTAAGCCACATATGGAGTGAAATGCATGAGAAGTATAGCTGACCTCTTGCTGTTAGGGAACTGATGATTTATAATGAACACATCCAAGTACATGCAAGTGCCTCCCACTGAACTGTTCTCACCATAGCTTTCCTCCACCAGGTACTATAAAGCACTGCCTAAAAGCCTTCTGAAGAACAGCACAGTCCTTGAAGGACACATACCAGAGCCATCAGTTCCAGGGCAAACCACTCATGATGCTCTCAGTGTGAACTTGGGTTCTCAGGGCATTTTCTCTTATAAGGATAACTCTGGTCCTGAACATATCTCCAACACTACTAAGTCCTGCCTTGCATTACCACGCTCAAAGTGTATAGAACTTTGGCTGTACAACAGAAGCTTATGAAATTCTTCAGTTTGTATTGTCCAATGAAGTTATAAGGTATAGGTGACTTGGAAAATGTGGCTGAGGAAGTGCTCTGCTTACTCAAAGGACAGTGACTCCTGGAAAAACAGTTTGCTAACTACAAAGCAGAAATAATGGCACAGACTAGTAGCAAACAGGTCAAATCACTCTTTAGGTAATCTTGATGGGGACCACGTTTCATTGCTCTTTAATATTTCAGACAAAACAAGTCACTATGTACGTGGCAATATAAACCTATTCACTATGTCTAGGACAACTGCAGTTATACATGAGTGGGGGCTTTCCCCTACTGTATTTTTTTATTAGAACATGCTTATTTGAAGATGCAAAGGAACCTTGCCATGGCTTTCAGGCACACTCTACCTTTGCTTCCTGCATCAATTACCTGTCCACTCCCATCTGGGTGGTTATTAAATTCTCCAGTTTTGACTTTTTCTGCTGATCAAAGACTATGTCTTATAGGTCACTGAGTTAAACATTTTTAAATTCTTAAAAAATTTTCTATCAATTATCTATTAGTCATTCTTTAAAAAGTGAAGTATGACACAGAACCATCAAAAAGATCATGAATATTGGTATTCTCAAAAAGAAGAGAGAAAATAAGCAATGTTCCAAATTCATTATGCCATAAGCCTCATTATCAGGTGAAGTGGTCTTTCATTCCTCATTAATTTCATAGGCTATAAAAGGCACATACTTCATGTTTCCTTTTGGTTTACTTCAGGGGCCAACATCACAGAATGCATTATTGCATTATTGATCAACACCAATATATTTCTTTATTCTTTTAATATATATCAAATAGTTACTATAACCTAGGTTCTTTCAGGCAAGGCAGTGGGAGTGAGACATAAGCAAATTAACATTTTATTCTAGAAAAGAACCTTATTCTCTAGATAGAAGGACAAACACCATAGATACAGAATACATTATGCTGTGAGTAATAAATGCTAATGCCAATTAATAATAATAATAATAATAATAAATGCTGTGTAAAGAGGTGGTACAGAAAGGTACAACAGAATGCCCTTCCCCTCACTATACTATCACTTTGAAATGTATCTCTTTTGTTAAAGTCTGATATCAAGATAAGAGACAAGCATTGGAGTAATCTAGGAAAGAGCAAAGCATGTAAGTGACTCAGATCCAAAAGTCCCAGACAGAAAGCTACTGTGTCATGACTGAAGACAAGAGAAGAAGTAACAGAGAGAAAATTGTTAGAACATGAGTTGGTGAAAGATGGTCAGGGAGATCGGCAGGTCCAACACGTTGGCTCTCAGCAAAGCAGATAAAATTCAACTTTGAGCATGCTAGGTTACCCTGGATGTTTTTGAATACAGAAATGACTCAATGTAAAGTCTCATTTAAGGCAGTCATTTAAGCTTTTTATAATGGAGATAGACAAGTGACAAGTGTACAGTCAGCAAAACATTTAGCATAATGTCACACTGGAATGGTGGTTTGGTGGAGAAGATGGGTGGGGGGAATGGAATCTGGATAGTTTTTAACAAATCACAGAACACACAGAGGCATCAGGCCCAGATGTCTTAATTCTTCTGAAAAGAAAATAAGAGCAGAAGCGTTTACAGCATCTCTCCTCTCTCTGTGTTTGGTTAGGGTGTGACTCTCTCACTTTCTCTCCCTCACACACCTGTTGCTGAAAGAAATGATAGCACAGTTAGTCCTTACTTTTTAAGATGAGGAGTTTAGTGTTTCACTCCTCATTCCATAACTAGATCGTATATATTCAGCATTTATTTTAGTCCTGATTCCTTCTGTCATGCTAAAAGGAAAGAGTATTTTGGAAAACCAGTGACTGAGATAATGATGAATAAATTGCAAATGCATAACTTTCATAATTACACAAAAGCACTTACAAATATTTTAAATTGTCCAGGAATTTTTAGATAAAATCTAGTAAGTAACAATCAATCCAGTGATTTCTGCTTAGCTGAAACTGTGAGCTGACCCTGATCATTGTCTTGACAGACTCATAATCACCTCAGATACATACATCTGACATGACTGTGACAATGTTCCAAGAATGTTTAACTTAAAAGAGAAAGTCTAAACCCAGTTCGAGCAGTATGGAATATACTGGATTCCTAAATTGAGTAACAATGGAAAAATGAGAAAGAAAGTTGAGCATCAATATTCTTCTCTTCAATGCAGCTATTATGCCATCTGCTTCATCAGTTGCTGCCTCCTCGGCTATGTATTCCTGGCCACAGTGGACATCACCATTCTCTCTTAATCTAAGCCAAAATTCGTTTTTCCTGTTTTAAATTTCTAGTAATTATCTAAATGGTCATTCATATAAATGAGAAAAATAACTCACATGAGAAGAAAACCAGGACTTATCAGAATTATTAATTCAAATCTGTATGACATGCTAAGGCCTGTATTTAATCCCTGGTATATATGAGCTCTCATTTCATCATATATGCCTGTGTTCATCATCCAGATAAACTGTATTTATCTTAATACAAAAGCCAAGCAATTCCTTTACTTTCCACATAAAATAGTATTTTTCAGATCATTAAGGATAAGATATTTTCATTTAGAACTATTCTAAGTTGCCATTAAAATTATTAAAAGTTTATGAATTACAAAAGTTAATTCATCTTCAAGATATATATATATATATATATATATATATATATATATATGCTATAATATGATTACTAAATCAATAAGGAAAATGAGAGCCAAAATCAATCAAGCTAGATCCTAAAGCCAACACTGGTAAATACTCGCTCAATACAATGTTGATGTCCAGATTTCTCATTACAATGTAAATTATGCCCTTATTTTCCAAAACGATTATTGTATTTTATCTTGTAATTATATTAGTTTTGATTTACATCTTTCTTTGAAATGTTTTCTTGAAAGTCAACTGTACCATACAATTATAACTCAGCTAACTTGAAAGACAAAATGATAATGTATTGTCAGTTGATTTTTATGGTTGTACCTTAGCTGAAAATTACAGTTTTAATTATTTATTTATACTGCAGACCTTTTACTTTACAGCAGCATGAAAACAACTTGTGCACAATAAAAAACAAACCAGGCAAGCATAGGATAGCACAGATATGAAGAGGTTTCGATCAGTCCCTGTGAGGAAATGCTAGTTCCTAGTTGGTAGGGAGCAGAGCATGTGGCCTGGGAGTGCACTATCAGGCATGATGCAGCCCTACACTTGATAAAAATCAGCATGGGGTGACTGATTTTATCATGTGTCTCTTTTCTAATATATTTTATTGCTCTTGAATTTTGTATATTTATATAATGTTTTCATCAAAGCTCCATTTCCTGCCTTAAGATTCACTCCTTATCCCCCACCACTTCTTTTTTCTCTGAACTTTATGTGCTTTCTTATCTTCTATTTTAAATAGAGGGTATTTAGTGCTGAGTCCATTTAGGGTTTCATGTATGTGTAAGGATATAGAAAGAAATCTATTGATCCATATGTGCCTTTCAGTGGACACATCCTGGACAAAACCTTACTTTTCCATACTCAACAACCATCACTTGCAAGTAGTTTCTTATCTCTGGGTTGGACTTTATGAATTTTATATATATATAGTTTGAATCAGTGAGAAGACTCAGAGGGTAAAGGCATTTGTTTCCATGCTTGGTTACTTGAGTTTGATCCTAGAACCATGTAGAAGATGCGGAGGAGAAATTCACTCAGGTTATGTCTGATCTCTACACATGCACATAGCATGCATGTGGATATGGGATGTCTCTCTGTAGGCTGTGAGCATGTTTTATTACTATTGGTTAATAAAGCAGATGATTTGGTCAATAGCCAGCCAGAATAGAGCCAGAAGGGAAATCTAAGCAAAGATACAGGGCAAAAGAAGAAAGAGTCAAGGAAATGTCAGTAGCTGTCGGAGAAGATGTCAGACCATTACCAGTAAGTCATGGACCACATGACAATAAACAGATTACTAGAAATGGGGGTTAATTTAAGTTGTGAAAGCTATTTAGTAATAAGCCTGAGCCATTGGCCAAACAGTTTGTAATTAATATTGAGCATTAGAGTGATTATTCAGGAAATGGTAGATGGGAGAGAAACCTTATCATCATACATTTACAAGCCATTGTTTTAATACTTATCTAGAAATCAGTACCTAAATATGTGTTTTGTTATTGATGCTTTTTAAATTTTAGATCCTATCTTAGTCAAACCATAGACAACAGAAAAAATACTGTAATAATGCATATTAGAAATGATAAAAATATATTATATAGTCCAACAAAAGGTAATTTATTTCCTACTCAAGTTCATTAGTAAAAAATAAATGTTTATGATATTCATGTAATCCATGTTAAATAATTTTTCAAATATGAACACTGTACACATCTACTCAAGTCTTCATTAACCATGTATGGCTTCATAAACCATGCATGTTATTTGGAAAGAGGCCACTAGTTAGTTCTTGGCTGATTAGCCTCGAAATAATCACAGAAAAACTGTATTAATTAAATCACTGCTTGGCCCATTAGCTCTAACTTTTTATTGATTAACCCTTACATCTTAATTTAACCCATTTCTATTAATCTGTGTATCGCCACTTGGCTGTGGCTTACTGGCTAAAGTTTCAGCAGGTCTGACTCTGGCAGCTCCATGGCTTCTCTCTGACTTTACCCCTCTTTTTCCCAGCATTAAGCTGTAAGAGTTTTAAAGTGAGTGCATAGACAACGCCTAGGACCCTAAAAATACCCAATGTAGGCAGGTAAGACAAAAACTATTTACTTCAATATTTGTACACATCATGTTTCCAGTACACAAGGCAGCAAAACTTCAGTAAGCTTCTGTTGAATTGAGAAATCTGATGAGCAATTCTGAAGTTCTGAATGATTAAATGTCAAATGGCCATTCATCTATTGATCAAGATTATTTCAAAGCCAGGTTTAATCCATAATATCCCCCACAAATTGCTGCTTCCTCTAGATATGACACTGTAGATAGATGGCTAGTCAGTAAGTTAGTGGCCCTTCAGTTTGAGGCAGCTAAAGATTACATGGGTACTGAAAACTAACATACACAGACCGAGCAGGTTGTACTTATGCATTGAAGAATATGCACACACACACACACACACACACACACACACACACACACACACACACGCACGTAACAAGAATTAGTGGAAAAGGAGTCTATGGATTTGAATGAGAGCAAGAAGGCATAAATGGGAAGGCAAAGGAATAATGATGTGATTAAAGTATAATGGCAAATAGTAAAAGAAGTAAGAAATTTATGAGGCCTGAAGTCCAACATTTTTGCAAAATATTCTGATTCTATAGGGTAGAAATAGGACAAAAATTGCATAGAAACAATAAAAAACATGTAATTGTCAAACATGATTAGGTACAATTACCATTAATTATTGAAGTAACAAATATTATTTCCTAAATATAATAAAAATAAATTTTGCAGTTTATAAAAATGAAATGAATCATGAGTACAGTGAACAGTAGCTGAAAGTGTTAAACTAAACATCTATAACTCAAAATTGAGATCAGCCTGTTTTACAGTAGGCAGCAAAATCTATAAAGAGAAAATGTTATATTCTACATTTTTTTTCTGGGCAACTTTTTCAGAGAGAAATGAGGTTACAAAGCTTTCTATCTTGAGCTAACCTAATAACATGGACGGTGTCTTTAATAAGCCAATCATTTAACTCCTGAGCTTGGTTGGCTTCAAGGCCAGCCTTTCTTTTCTGAAGAGGAAGAAACTGAAAGCGGTGGAACTGAGCGTGCAGGTTGGGAGAATGCTTCCTTGGGAAGATAGGCAGAGTCCTGGTAATGAAGAAATAGTCCTTCTCAACAGCATTAGACTTGTTACTAAGCAACAAGCAAAAATATGAGTACTTTGAGCACACTCTAAATTCAGCGTCTTGTAGAATCCTCTATGCTTATAAAAACCTTTCAGAAGCCTACTGCCTTGACAACTAAGTTAGACACCAATTCATCCTGTAATTTGTATGATTTAATTTACACACATCAAAGTTGGTCTGTGCATATCACATACTTTCTTTGTCATTTTAAAAACAAATGTAATTTTTCCATCAAACCTAATACTTAACATTATTATAAAATTCTTAGAAGGTTATAATTTCATTACATTTTTGATATAATTTTTTAAAATCCATGTAATGGCTAAACTGCAAAACTAACAGAAACAAATGCTGATTAAAGTGTAGAACAGTCTGTAACTCATTGCTGGTAAGTATGTCATGCAATAAGGAGATTTAAAATATTTTTTTAACCAAACTGAGTGCACTTCTGCCCTCCAATCCACCACCTGCATTCCATCCCAGGTTTAGTTAAATGAGCTGAAAATGTGTGCCCATCAAAACTCTGCACAGGTAGCTTTATTTATTTTCCCCTAAACAAAAAGAGTTAAGAAGGCAAAATATATTCTAGTAGACAAATGTGGAAACAAAACTGGTAAAACTGTAGAACATGATCATTTTTAAAAAATAAATGAACCACAAAAATATAGACTATATTATAGAGGAACCCTAAATACATATTTTAAAGTAATAATTATCTACTTGAAAGACAACACACTTTAAGATTCTCAACGTTTAACATACTGAAAAAGGCATAACCACAGAGACAGAATACAGTATCAGCACCTATTAAAGGTAAAACGTTATCTTAGAGTTTCTATTGCTGTGAAGAGTCATATGACCGTGGCAACTCTTACAGAGGAAAACGTTTAATTGGGGCTAGCTTATAGTTCCAGAGGTTTAGTCCATTATCGTATTGGTGGGTCACGGCGCTGTGCATGCATACATGATGCTAGAAAAGGAGCTGAGAGTTCTATATCTTGATCCACAGGCAGCAGAAGGAACTGTGTGTCACACTGGACTTAGCTTGAACATGTAAGACCTTAAAGCCAACCTCCACAGCAACACGCTTCCTCCAAAAAGGTCACACCTCTTAATAGTGCCACCCCCTCTGGGTAAAGCATTCAAACACATAAGTCTGTGGGGGCCATACCTATTCAAATCACAAGGGCTGAACAAGAAAAGATACATAGCTAGAAAATGGGGATATTTAGCTAAGTAAAGCTGTTTTGTGTGACCCAGTGGACATATGTTTTATGACTTTTATAGTCACATGTAAGTATATGATAAAAAGTGTCGACCCAAATATACAGTGTGGACTTTAGTTGACAGAACTGTAGTAAAAGTAAAAGTTGAGAGTTGTGGAACACACCTTCAACGGCAGTACTCAGGAGACAGAGGAAGGGGCATCTCTGGCCATTTGAGGCATATATATATATATATATATATATATATATATATATATATATATATTGAAATCTAACAATCTATGTATTGAAATCCAGTCTAGTCAATAGCTGCATAGTGAAACCCTGCCTCCAAACAAACCAAACCAAACTGCTGCATCAAAATTAATTTACAAAAATACGTATTATGCGAGCTAAAATGCTAAAATTAGGGCACAATTACAGAAGGAGAGATAAATGGGGTTTTCCATATTCCCTGTTCATTTTTCTGTAAAATAAAACAATTCTAAGAATAAAGTTATATATTTTTATCAATTTAGTCCTAACTTATTAGTATTATTAGTGTTGGCACTGGAAAAGATTTTTGTAATTATCCTTTGGCTAAGTTCTTCCTAAAATAAATTTATTAACATACATTTATCAATCATGTATCAGAAAGTTATTTTTGATTGTTTATAAATATATATTCAAAAGTATATTTAGTTCACAATCTATCATATAGAATTTATTTAGTAATTATTTCTTCTTTCTTCCTAATAAAATATTTCTATGCCTGCTTGTATTCTAATGAGATAAAGAAATAGTATAAATTGTGTGAGCAGGAAATAGGGAGGAACTAGTTGGGGATAGGAGGAGCTGGGAGAAACTTAAGGGAGCTAGGTACTAGTAATCAAAATATGTTGTATAAAAAGCAATCTATTTTCAATAAAATACTACATTGTATTTGTATAAATAAAAGTATGCTACATATAAATTAAAAATATCACTGGGTTATTAGTACACTTCTCAAATTATTGACTTTCAAAATAGTTTGATTTCAAAAACCTTAATAAATGCTTTGTCTAATATCTATTATGATAAAACAGAAGGTAGAAATCATTTCTTCTTTCTGAAATGGTACATGTAGATTTTTCAAGTCCCATGAATGATTTATCAATGTGTGTGTGTGTGTGTGTGTGTGTGTGTTTGTGTTGATCAATTAGAGGATCATGATCAAACACAAATTCTACTCAGTTAAGTTATAATTAATCTACTTTTCTAAAATGCTTATGGGTGGTACTGAGATCTCATCACACCTTGGGTAGCAATGCCTTAGGAAATATCTGGGTCATAAAGCTGTTATGAGAATAGAAAACTGACTCACATCTCTATCTTTCCTATCGAGGGATTAAACATTTCTTTCTACTTCTCCTACCTGAAGGATCTCCGAGGGCCTCTAGCACTTCTAAATCTGCTTTTCCAATGTATAATCCTTTCCAATTCCACCTGAAAGAGGAAGGTTTGATAACCTTTGTGCAGTGAGCAAGTCTCCATTTAGTCATAATACTACCCTGACTTATGTGAACCCAAGGTCACCTATTTCTACTTCAATACCTTAATTTATATGTTTTCAATTGAGGAAAGGTCAAATGACTAACTCAAGGTCACTTTTCCAATAACTGTAAAGGTCATGTCTCAAATCCCAGTTTCTAAATCCAGATTCAATCCTCTTTCATCCATTTTTGCCTCACTTCTTATAATGATGCATGCCACAGGAGACAAACTGGGTAATTTAGATATAAAATACCAATCCAGAATTGAATTTCATAGCCTTGGGCTTTCCACTACAACTCTTGAGAGGCAGTTAAAGTTTTTGGAATGTAAGTTACTATAAAGGGGGAAGTCTCATGCTTTAAAGTAAGACTTGGAATTCAGGAATAAATTGTGATTCCAAGTTTCTGTATTATGAGATAAGGGAATGTGGGAAAAGACTTGAATGTCCCACTGTGGTGTATGGGATAAAGAATTATCTTAGACTGACCCATCTCTAATATTCCACAATAAATGGCTCATCTAACCATACGTGGGAGCTAGAGGCAGATGGCTAGTTTATGTTAGCTTGACACAGGCTAGGGTCATCTGAAAGGAGGGCACCACGATTGAAAAAATACCTACATAAGTTTTAGCTGTAGGATTTTTTAAAATTAGTGATTGATGTGGGGAGGCCACTCTATTGAGGGTGAAGCCACCCTCTGCTTGTGATCCTAGGTTCTATAATAAAACAGGTTGAGGAAGCTAAGATGAGCAAGTTGGTATGTAGCATGCCTCCCTGGCCTCTGCTTCAACTTCTGCACAGGCTCCTGTCCTGTTTGAGGTTTTGTCCTAATTTCTTTCAGGGATCAATGATAATGTGGACATCTGAGCCAAATAAACCCTACTTCCCCAAGTTGCTTTTCATCTTGGTGTTCTATCATAGCAATAGTAACCCTAACTAGGACAGAGGCCATCTATCTTGAACCTTTGTTGGTTCTGAACATGCTGTTGTAGTCTTTGTGAGTTCTTATGCACATCTGCCTAGTTGTATATGGAAATCATCCTGCGGTTCTGGCTCTTCTAATCTTTCAGCCTCGGGTTCACTGAAGAGCTGGTGGGAGTGCTCTGAGCCCTGAGAGAGGGGTTTGAGATTTAAGATTAAGTGTTCCCAATTCCTCAGTCTTTGTACCTTGGTCGCTTGGGTGGCCATGAACCTTAGATTGCATATGCCATCCGGCCTAGTGGAAAAGCAAATTCTAATGTTCTGTTAAAATAACATAGATTACTAGACCGGGATGGAGGTGGGCGGTCCTTGGACTTCCCACAGGTCAGGGAACCCTGATTGCTCTTCGCGCTGATGAGGGTGGGGGACTTGATCGGGGGAGGGGAGGGAAATGGGAGGCGGTGGCGGGGAGGAGGCAGAAATCTTTAATAAATAAATAAAATAGCATAGCATTAAAATGACTCCTAATGTCAATTCTGATGGAACCAAAGATCAGAGTCTTGCTCAGCTATCATCAGAGAAACTTCTTACAGTAACTGGGAACTGGAACAGACTCACAACTGAACACTGTGCATAAGTGATTACATTTAAATTTCAAGTGTGAGTGTGTTTCTTGTGCTTTGATTTTTTTATTCTTATCCAACTTGTTTTTGTTGTTTAATCCTTCTCCTATAGAAACAGAGAAGAAAAGTCATAGAGTTGAGTGGGTGGTGAAGTAGGAAGTACCTTGCAGGAGTAGGGAGAGGGGAAACTATCATGAAAATATATTGTATGAAACATTATTTTCAATAAAAATACGTATATTATACTCTTTTGAAGCCAAGGATTTTTACTTTTTCCTCATAGCTGATTTTTGAAAACATCCATGATAAAAATCTATTTCTTCCTTTGGAGAGATCCTTTGTGTACACTAAATACAAGAAGTTCATGCTTGATTACAGGAGTAAGAAGGCTGTCTACCTCAGGCCTTGCATCTGGTAGCACATCTTTATACTCCGGGCAGAAATGGTTCTCATATTTCCATCATGGGACTGAATGAAAGGAAACACCAGAGATGCAGGCAGAGTTGCTATCCTAGTCTCACTAGGTATGTTATGAGAAGCTCCCATGTGGAGAATGAGCTGTGATTCTACCTTCAAGGACAATCAACCTTGGCACTTCTGAATGTAGGGTATGAAAATGAATAGTCTCTAATTTGCTTGTTAATGATCTGAGACTTAGAGATCACTCAAGGAAGGCCAGGTGCCAGTTGTAAGGAACAAGAGCATTTCAGTACTTACAGGAAACTTCTCCAGAAGTTCTACAAATTCCTGATAGTGGAAAGACTATAGGAAATCGCAGGCTGCTTCCAGTGTCTCAGAGTTAAGACATAATATGCTTGCTCTGGGTGGCTGAAAATCTGACTATTCCATATTCACTCTTCCTACCCCATGCTATCTCCCTAGCCCTAGCCTTGATGCCCTGATCTATACACAAGCTCACCTTCTGCATTCAGCATGCATGTGGCCACCTCTGTAAGATCATCTGTCAGCAGTTCAGAGTTTATTGTGGCCTTCCTGCATGTGAGATTGCACAGTGGAAAAGGTCCTAAGCCTCTCATTAGGCAACTTTATGTTTGTTGAAGACCCAGAGATTTTTGCATATAGAAATGTCAATATGTAAGAAAGAGAACACTAAGTTATATATTGTTTAGAGCCTAGAGTATCCGTGGTTTCTTGAGCATTGCTTGTTAACCTAATCACTAGAATAATTGCTGGAATACTTGGAGAATGTAGTTTATGGACAAGTATGAAGGAGAGAGACAAATATTAAAACATGAATGACAACATATTGTAACTTGTATTGAATAATAATGACAAGGGCTAGCAAGCAAATTGCTAGTCACACAGAGTATGAGGACTGAAGCAGCCCTCATCATGGGAGATGACATGTACTCTAGAGAGGCAGCATGAGCCAAAATGCCTGGGCTTCGTGCTGCTCTACACATCTATGACTTGACTGCAAACAAGAAGGGTAATGACTTGTACACAATAGATCAATAAAAATAAAACCACATTGAATATCACTAACTTACTGTGCTGACAGTGAATCCCATTAAACCCCCGCGGACATTTACAAACATAGCCTATGAATGTGTCCCCTCGATATGCTTCACTTATCTCACAGGTTCCTCCGTTGTGACATGGATTGGGGATGCAGGGACCTGAAAGACAGGGAAAAAATGACTTCATGATGCATGTGCTTAATAAAATATATTTTACCAACATTTCCAGTTGATAGTTTTATTCTTGATAGTCTATAGAAAGAGCGCCAGGTGTGTGAATACTGGTAAGAGGCCAGAATTTAAATATAGATGCCATGTGATTTGGGGAAATCATTTAATTTTTCTGTTGCCTTGGTGTGGTCTTTTGACAAATATTAATATGATGAAATTAACTTCAATTGTTACACTACAGTTTAAAAAGTTTGTGTATTAAAATATGCAGAACAGTACAACCATACTTTATGCATTCAAAAATAGCCTTAATTCAATTATTATTACCAGAATTTCTGAATTGTGGAATACCTTCTTCATGTACAACAATTAATACTGCAGTTTCTAAAGGCCATGCTGATACAAAAATCATCTGACTCTACCAATATAGAGAAAGTTAAGTGCATAGATGATGCTTGCAGTCATTTTTTTTAATTTTCATAAATTTGAGATGGAAATTGGCTTCAGAGAAACCTTCCTGTCAACCCTAAACCCAGTAGCTAATGAAGAGCCGCATGTTGAGTAAGTGGCTATGATAATCATGCTGTAGGATTTGAGGATGTTAGTTCAACAAAGATGTTAAACTGTTGCATAAAAATAAGTTATAAGGATTAGAATACAAGAGCATTGCCTTGTCCTAGTAGGATATAAAGCTGATGCTAAGCAGTGGGCTATAAATGTGTCTCTGAACAACAATGGATGCATAAGAGACAAGATGAGACAGTACACTTCCTTATACTTACTTATCTTTGGAAAAGTAGATTAGACAAGAATGTGAGACCAGGTAAATAAAATGATGATACACAATTAATAAAAACTCAGTGATATAGGAGGCTCTTCTGTCTTTGTGTTGCTTTCATTGGTTAATAAAGAAACTGCTTTGGGACCTTCATAGGGCAGAACTTAGGTAGGTAGGAAAAATTAAACAGAATGCTGGAAGGAAGATAACAGAGTCAGAGAGAGCCGCCATGGAACCTCCAGAGCCAGACATGCTGAATCTTTCCTGGTAAGCCACTGCCATGTGGTGGTAACAGATCAATAGAAATGGGTTAAACTGAGATGTAAGAGTTAGCCAATAAGAAGTTAAAGCTAACAGTGTTTAAATAATACAATTTCTGTGTGGTTATTTTGGGGCTAAGCTAACTAAGTGGCCGGGACAAACAAGCAGGCCATCTGAAGGTCAGAAAAGCAACACAGCAAGCCCCTAGCTCGTACCTCTACTTCAGTCTGAAATGGTGATCCTACATCCAAGAATCTTAGAAGGAGATTAAGAATGAGAGCTGTCTGCTCCTTTTTATGATCATCTCTATCAAAGGTGTGTACCACTAAGATTAAAGGCATATACCTATGTCACACTGACTGGTCTGTAAGGCTTTACTATCTTATTTTTAGGCAAGCTTTATTTATTAAGGTACAAATAAAATACTATTACAAAATAACTGTTATTGGATGGAAGAACTGATGGAAGATGGGAGAGACTAATCATGAGAAATTTGTTTTTTTTTCTTAAATACAGATGGTAGAATACTTTGTGAGGAAAAACTAATTGAAAAGATAGTTAAATGTTGGTGTTAGAAAATTGGTGTTACGATTATGACACTAAACACCTGATAATTCATCAGTGAATGCAGAGTTCTGGAGGCAGATCTCGAGAAGAGCAAGAACTTCCAGCTGATGAGAGAAGGAAGGCAGAGCAGTGGACACAATAACACTGAAGACTTGGTACAGCTAAGATGCTTCACCAAATAAGGTTGATGATGGGACACTAGTTCAACAGAACCTTTGGCTCTGTGTGACCTTGCACTTCTCTCCCAGTCCCTCTGCCTTGATAAAACCCATTAGATTACATTCCTAAAGCTAGCCACCAAGGTTTATTCCTGTATTTGGCCACTTACTCCTTTTGAGGCTGACGACCAAGGTCCAGCTAGCTACCAAATTATTGAGGTTCAGACATCAAATTCCCCTTAAACTCACCTAATTAACATGCCTAATTAAAATTAAACACCTTGTTCTCCCATGGGATTTCCCCTTTTACCTTTCTATCACTGTGCTGATGTTTAAGGCAGAAGGCTAGAGGAAGTTGATAGTATTTAGCAGCTCAATATCCTCAGAGATGCATATAGATCTAAAAATGAGAATCTGTGATTTCAGGAGGGGAGAACCAAATAAAAGTGGCACTAAGACTTTCATTCATTAATTCTTTCTTAAATAAGAAAAAAAAGCAAAAATATCTTTTAAGTAACTGTCACCTGATAGTCATATATATATATATATATATATATATATGTATATATATACATATATATATGGCATGAGGATATATAAAAAATATTCAAGTGGTTATATAATCCTGAACCAACAGGGTACTATGAAAACTACCTAACCTAATCTCACAATTTAGCATATAAGAAAACATAACCTAATAAGAATTCAGTAAAATCTAAAAACTGCCATATGTGAAGAAAATTGGATTTAAGGAATTATACCTTGGAGAAAAAATAGTTATTAAGAGCAAAAGTAATGAAGCTATTCTTGCTTCCTCGAGAGAGTGGAGTAATTATAGTAGAGAGAATCAAACCCTTTCCCACATTCACTTTGGCTTAAGAAACTCCATGGGGGATTAATAAAGGAATTGAATATAAGACCTTTGCTTGGTCTTGCTAGGAGATAAAACTGAGGCCATGAAGTGGGTCATTTAAAGTCTCTCTGAAGAACAATGGTGCATGGGAGCCTGGCTGAGATGGCACACTATGCCACTTATCTCTGGAAAATTAGACAAGGCAAGAAAGTGAAATCAGATACAGAAGAGGGGAAAGATGGGGGGAGAGCAATAGATCCAACACAAAGCTGAAAAGAAAGTCCCCATGGTGAGAGGGGCCGATTAAATGCTGGGTGGTTCAATTCAAACCCTGGGTGGTTAAATTCATGAAGAAAAGTGTCTATCAATAAATAGTGATGCCGGTTAATTCAGGCTTAAGTCATTTTTACAGATCTTCTGTGAATTACATTTAAAGTGATCTAGCTATCCACCAATGTCTGCTAATTTGAGGAGTCTGTGGGGGTGTGTTTGAGAGAGCCAATAGGAATATCTGTGGTATTTTACAACATTGGGAAGAGAAGGAAAGGGAAGGGAAGTGAAGGGAGGGGAAAGGAAGGGAGGGGAGGGAAGGGGAGGGGAGGGGAGGGGAGAAGAAGGGGAGGGAAGGGGAGGGGAGGGAAGAGAAGTGTTGCTGGGGATGGGGTTCAGTGGATTCCAGTTAATACAGAAACCTGAAGATAAGGTTGACCCAGGGACCCTAAATCCTAAATCCCTGGGGACACAATAAAGTCTGTACAGTAATCCTGGTTCAGTCTCTGGATTCTCTGCAGATGTGAGTTTGTGAGTTTAAGCTCTTTGTATCTGCATCCCTAAGGGGATCATGACCTCAGCTGATATCATGGTTTTAGGAAAGGATTGCTCTTACTGTTAGTATCTTTCTCACTATATAAAATTTAGTGAATTAAAGAACAAGGGTGAAGTAAATCAAATGGGACTAGGATTTTCTTTTACAGAGACCCTTAAGTTCTTATTTTTCTTTATACTGAAAGAATATATCCTGGATTTGTGGGAGTAGGGACAGGCACAGAGAGGTTAAGTAACATATCTAATCAGCAAGGCTTTTATCACACTTTGCCTGACTACAAAGTCTACAATCTTCCTAGCAAGTCATGCTTGCTCCCTTGTTGTCAGTGTGTGCATTAATGTTAGTTATGACAGATGTAAACAGTCAGCATGAATTCACTGAGCATATTTCTATAAATAATGCAACATTCCAAGCCTCCTCTAATGTAAGAATCTCAGAGTATTTTCAGCAATTGAATCAGAGTATGTTAGATACTATGTATATATAGAGAAGGCCCTCTTATATCTCATTATTATAACCTTTGAATTCAATTTCACCAATATAATTTTATCATAATTATGTGTAAGCCTAAATCTGTATAGTCTCTATATTCATATGTGTGTGTGCATTCATTTATGCTTATGTCTTTCTCTGTACGTATGTGTGTACTGCACGAGCACATGAACATGAGTGTGTTTTTGTGTATGTGGGCATGCATGCATTTTCTCTCTCAGTTGGGACCACCTGTTCTTACATGCAGAAATCAGAAAAGAGTGTTTTATGTCCTCCCCTATCACTTCCCACTAATTTCTTTTGAGGAAGGCCTTTCCCTGAACCTGGGGCTCATGTTTGTGCATCTGAGCTGGATGCTCAAACAAGACCAGACAACCCTACAAGCTCAAACCAGGCATTGGTAGGAATATCTGGCTTTTAATAAGGTTCTTGGGATCCAAACTTCAGTTCTCATGACCGTGGGGCAATCATTCTTAACTACTGAGCCAGATCTCTAGCCTCCATCCCTAGTTTCTTTATACCTTTTCTAAACTCTTTGATTTCTCAACGCAGGAAGTTTGAGTAATCAGATGGGTGACTTCTTATCCCTTGCCCCTTCAGGCCATAAACATCATACGGGAAGAGTTCAGGTTTCTACATGTAAATTCCTTTTATAGATGATGAAATGAAGTTATGGTGATAACAAATGGTAGTATTGACATCTGTGGAATATACCCTATTCTAGATTTAGTTCTATAAAACATCAATGGCTATTTTCTAGAATTTTCTATACTTTACTAGTCTCAATCCTTCTTAATTTGTAATTGGTTCTCTTTTTTCTCTCTAATATGGTTGAAGCTTTAAAATTGTCATTTTAAATTGCAGTATTGTATTATTTTCATCATTACTGCATACATTTTCATTCTTTGACAAACATATGACTAAGAAGTATGTAGTTTTGTACAACATTATTAGCATTACTTAATTTGTTATTTGGTCAATCCACATATCAATAAGGCAGTATATTTTGAACATGAGCCAAGCAAAGTGAATAGAAAGTAATTCAGCACGTAACAATAAAATTAATTTAGGTGAGCACTGATAAAATTTGCTTGGTACTCAGATTTGCTTTGTATTTGATATTGAACATAAATAATCAAAATGTACCACAATAATTTCTAGCTATCTTTTCTCCAAGTGATAAAGAGGTTAATTACATGAAAATGAAGGAGATGGGAACTCTTCCATCTTTGTGCAATCTATCCATATCCAGATAGTAATTTTAATACTAAATTATTTTAGTTTTTTTCCGTTTATTTATTTATTAAAGATTTCTGTCTTTTCCCCGCCACCTCCTCTCATTTTCCTCCCCTTCCCCCAATCAAGTTCCCCTCCCTTGTCAGCCCATAGAGCTATCAGGGTTCCCTGCCCAGTGGGAAGTTCAAGGACCACCCACCTCCATCCAGGTCTAGTAAGGTGAGCATCCAAACTGCCTAGGCTCCACAAAGCCAGTACTTCTCAGTAGTCCTCATTGTCCTCTATGTTCAGCGAGTCCTGTTTTATCCCAGGCTTTTTCAGACCCAGGCCAGCTGGACTTGGTGAGTTCCTGATAGAACATCCCCATTTTCTCAGTGTGTGGGTGCACCCCTCGCGGTCCTGAGTTCCATGCTCGTACTCTCTCTCCTTCTGCTCCTGATTTGGACCTTGAGATTTCTGTCCGGTGCTCCAGTGTGGGTCTCTGTCTCTGTCTCCTTTCATCGCCTGATGAAGGTTAATATTCAGGAGGATGCCTATATGTTTTTCTTTGGGTTCTCCTTATTTAGCTTCTCTAGGATTGCTAATTATAGGCTCACTGTCCTTTGTTTATGGCTAGAAACCAAATATGAGTGAGTACATCCCATGTTCCTCTTTTTGGGTCTGGCTTACCTCACTCAGGGTAGTGTTTTCTATTTCCATCCATTTGTATGCAAAATTCAAGAAGTATACTGACCAATAAAAGTAACTGCTTATAATATGTGAAGTTGTGTCTTCTGTACTGGTAAGAATAAAATTGACCTTACAAAAGTAGTATCTATTCTTGAGGCACTTAATATGTTATAGGCACTGTGCTTGTAGTTTGTAGTCAGTGCTTTGAATGAGGGCCCCAGAAAGACTAAGCTCACAGTATCAGAGTACACTCGGTTCTCTGTATGTTTGGTTGATTTTAATGAACATTTGACAGCTGGCCAGTACTGTAGATGTCGGTATATTTAATTAATCTCACTCAGGATTAATACCTGTCATTGGGTAGAAAATGGTTTATAGAAATTTAATTCTGAGATTTCCCTCTGGTATTATAGTAATTTCTTTAAAACTTTTGCTGTTTGACAGTTTCATTCTTTTATATAATGAACTTTAGACATTTAACACCCCTTATCTTTGATGCTCTACATTGTTGATTTTAATAGCCCAGACTCTATTATATTTGAAGCATATCTCCTGTAACCTGTCAGTCCTGTACATAGCATTGAAGCAAACAACGAAACAACAAAGTTTGAGAACAAATTAATGCTTGTGAGCCACTTAGATGTTCCAATGGAAAGAAGACCCACAAATCTGCCGTCAGTGTCTTCCCACTGTAAGAAGCTCTCCAAAGACGGTGCCATCATTTTTGTATTCCAGACATATAGAAACAGAAAGAGTGGAGAACTAATCGGTTCTGGTTGGTGTTTTGAGCCATCTTACTAAACCCAAACACTTTCATAATATCACTCTTAAAAAAGAACATAAAAGAACTTTCAAATGCAAAAGGCTTCTGGGAGTTTTTAAATCAATGCTGCAATACTTTTCTAGGGAATTTTGAAGTAGCTCCTAACACAATGGGGACAGCTTGTGATCAAAATTAATGAACAACTGAGCTCAACAACATTCTTTCCAGGCATCTTTATGCAAGTTCATTTAAGTATGCCAACAAGATTAATTGTTCACAAAACAACTGATTCATATACTTTGCTCTTTTGCTTCCTTCTCTTCATAATTCTAATAACAGTGTTAAAATTGTTTTCTTATGTGTAAAACAGTTACCTTCTCACACAATAAGCACTATGCTCCAATTACGACAGTTGTAGAGAATATACAGAACCTTAGGAAGCAAATCCATTAACACTCTTGTGTTTGTGCACATTCGGATCTGGTCTAGTTTAGAGATTATGCCTCCAAAGACTTGGAATTAATGGTTAAAGTTGAATGTACACTTTAGATGACATGATGGAGAAAGCCAGTGTAGAACTTGTAAAAGCACAAACTTTCGAGTTGCTGTTGCTGGACAAATGAAGGGGAAACAGGAATCAAAAACTGGCTTTGACACTCATCTTATAAAGCATATTGAAGTCTACACATGAGCTTATGTTTATTAAGATTTTGATATTTTGCTACTCTCATTTTTTTAACCTTGGCCACTCCATTTTAAAAGTAACCGAGAAGCCACAGTGCTGGCTCAGTAGTTAACACTGTTCTTGCAATATACATGCGTTTGGCTTCCAGTACCCATGTTGGCAGTCTACAACCCCATATAACTCCAGTTCTAGTGCACCTATTACTGGATCTTGTAGGCACACCTCCAATCACACACGCCCAAACACAACACGTAGCTAATAATAATAAAAAATAAAAATACTGAAAAATAGTTGAAAAGAAGAAATTATTACAGACATGTTGATGAGACTGATGCTTTCCAAATGTCTTCTGTGCAGTCTCCTGTTTTTGTTTTCTCCTTTGATCTTTTTCTCATAAATATAAATGTACACAATTCAGTTGTATTATGATGAGCTAGTCCAAAATACTTTGTATTTAAAACAGAATTAAGCTACTTCAAACAAAATAAAACAATCTCATTATTGAGGAAAAATCATCAAGATGAATAAGATTACTCTTTAAACTATAAAAGCTTTGAGGAAGATCATGCAAAATAAAATCTGGGGTAAGCAGACACTCTTCCTGTATGTGTTGACAAACTGTCTCCTTTGGAAGACACAGGCTTCAGTGTGCAAATGTCCACAGGAGGCCCTGAGATGACCAGTGGTTACATGGAATGCTCTCCTGGCCTCATATTCATTTCAGGTTGGCCACAACATATTTCCACTCAGTTGGTAGCTTGAATCAGCAGAAATATTCCCTCTGAGCTCCGAAAGGCAGAAATCAAAAACAAGGTATCAACTATACTCTTGGAAAAATAACAATCTCCTTTTTACTGATGTTCCCACTTCTCAGGGCTCCTGTTAATGACGTCATGTAGTCATGAGCATTGTAAGGCCACTAGCTACATCTTTTAGTTATTAACAACATCAGGCCAATCCCCCGACCTGCCTTAACAGGCATTCTCCCATTTCTTTGTCTCTCCTCTTCTTTTTTTCCCATATCGGAAGATAACTGCAAGCCCACTATAAATTTGGTATGAATTCATGACCAAATATTTATCAGTTTACATCTGCAAGGACCCTGTGAGCCTAAGATGCAAAATTTCTATGTTGATGCCTGAGGTAGTCAGATTTTTCATCACTGTTGCAAATATCTGAGAGAAATAGTTTAACAAAGATTTCTTTGAACATTAGTTTCAGAGGCTTGAATCCATTGTTATGTGGCCCCATTTTCACGGGTCCATGATAAAGGGGTCTTCAAGACAGATGGGTTTTGATAAATTAGACCTGCTAAGTTATGGTGGTTGGAGGTAGCAAGAAAGGTAAATGGTAGATGGGTGGAGCCAGAAACAAAGATCCTGAATGAGATAATCCAGACCTAGTAAAATAAACATTCCTTTTTTTTCTCACTTCTGGATGTTAACTTTCAATATTCAGATCTTAATACCCACAAAGGACAGGGATGAGCTGGTGGTTATTGAGGGCAAGACAATTGAAATCTCAGAATACAGAGTGGGGAGGTAGATATGTTATCCCACCACTAGCTGCGGGGATATGAGCATTTGACGGCTTTTGGGCGATGGGGAGTAATTTTTTTTTTCATCCTTTCTAGAAAACTAATGTATGTGATTGCTGGTAGGCTAACCACATACTCAAGAAAGCGCCAATCCCAAGACAAAATGGACAACACAAACTGGACTCCATGGTGAAAGAAGAAGAGCAGAGAACTAATCTCAAAGTTGGAAAGTTGGGTGGAAAGGGATGATGTAGCCAATAGTGTAATAAAGGGAAGAATTGAGTCAGTTAATATGTTCAAATTGTGTTGTCTGAAATGCTCAAGGAATTAATAACAATAAATTCTGGTTTTAACACTGGATCTAAATCAAAATTTAGGGCCAAGAGTCCTGTTTTATGTCAGGAAACACACACATAAACACACACACACACACGACCCACAAAGACAGAGAGGTGGAGAGAGGAAGGAAGGAAGGAAGGAAGGAAGGAAGGAAGGAAGGAAGGAAGGAAGAAAGAAAGAAAGAAAGAAAGAAAGAAAGAAAGAAAGAAGGCCCTGACCTACAAGAAGCATGTCTTCCTCATGAATTTGCCATTCGTCTTCAGATTTTCGGGAGCTGGGTACATTGGCACT
>NC_022021.1:11404693-11435073 GCF_000317375.1 Microtus ochrogaster
GAGGTGGAGAGAGGAAGGAAGGAAGGAAGGAAGGAAGGAAGGAAGGAAGGAAGGAAGGAAGGAAGGAAGGAAAGAAGGAAGGAAGGAAGGAAAGAAGGAAGGAAGGAAGGAAAGAGTGAAAGAGAATGAGGGAAAAGCAGTAGATGTTGGGAGGAGTTAGGGCTATATGCACTTTGAGGAAGCTGAGAAGCCCCCTTCTAGCCAGGCCCCACCTCCTATCACAATGATCTACTAAGTAGACTAATCTACTCTTTAATTTGTGCTTTCATGATCTGAACACTTCTCACAGACTAGCTACATTATCTGGAAGCAGGGGCTTTAATCTGTAAGACCTTTGGAGGACAATTTTCAGTCAAACTACAAATAATACCATAATCTCTAGGATCTTAGAATGTGAATGAGGGTCCCAGAGATTAAGGAATGATTAAGGTTAAATGTAGTCATATGTGAGTGGTCTACTCTGCTCTGCAGGTCTGCACTAGGAGACTATTTGGCCATACAAAGGGTGAGAAATGGTTCTGTGTCTCAGAAGCCATGTGAGAACAGCAAGAAGACACCCTGAATGTGGATTTCCAGGCTTTGGAACTTGAGAAGACACATTTGTATTGTTTAAGCTGCTTTGCACTTTGAAGACTCTGATATTCAGTCTTTCCAGAGAAGGAGACAATCTCCAGGTATAGCCCTTGAGTTTGCAGCTTTCTTATGGAAATGGAGTTGATTAAGGGAACCACGGTCCTAACTTAATATCAGAATTGATGATAATGATCAGCAGTGTCATTATAGTGAAGTGATAGAAGGGTCTTGACAATGGTAAACATCAAGAAAGCTCTCCAAACTAGTAGCAATGATTGGGAATTATCTACTATTGGGTACCTGGGTGTCATCAAAGAAGATAGGCAATCGTATGAGAGGAAGAAATTTTAAAGAAATATTTCTGATGTGGGATTCCCCACTGTATGCTTTGAATACCATTGGTTAATAAAGAAACTGTCTTAGGCCTGCGCAGGGAATAGAGATAGGTGGGGAAAATTAAACTGAATGCTGTGAGAAAGAAGGAAGCGTGAGAGAGAAGTTATGTAGCCCCACTGGGGCCAGATGGAATTTTATCCGGTACACCACAGCCATGTGGCGATACACAGATTACTAGAAACGGGTTAAATTAAGATGTTAGAGTTAGCCAATAAGAAGCTAGAGGTAATGGGCCAAGCAGTGTTTTAATTAATACAGTTTCTGTATGATTATTTCTGGGCTAAGCATCCAGGAACCAACAGTGGCTTCCAACAATAGATTTCCTTCAGACCTATATCCTTTCAAAACGCTTGTTTAGCACTAAGCTTTCTGATTATAAATCATTAATTTGCTGAGAAAATTATTATATGTACCTAAGTTGATAAATATTTTTAATCATTGTGGCACAGGACGTGATAAATAATTCACTCGTTATTAAATATGCTTCCAACTTTAAATTATGAGTAACAAATTTTAGTGGAATGATTTTCTGTTTCAGATATCAGTAACTACTGCTGCAGCTAGCACCATGTTGGCAAGTGCTCTCTGCCCTTCCCCAGACTCAGGCATCTTCTCTTTCTGCTCTGGCAAGCTTTCAAACACCATGTGCATGATGGGAATTCTCAATTCTGACAGTTTTATCACCCAATCAGAATGTTGCAGCATTTTCTTCATTTATACTGAATACGCATTAAAGTGATCAAAAATGTTATTTCTGTGTATTTACGAGTTAATAGCTAATATTTACTGCTTGAGGAAGGTGTGATTCCAATTATAGAGCAATATGTAATGAACACAAGACAAGGTGATTTTTTTAAGACATAAAGTAGGATCTATAAATATGTCTATTAATAGAAGAGCTGGCATATTAGAACTTTGGCAAATTAACAGATATATCATATTATCATAATTTTGTTAGATTTAGTAAATAGAATATTAAGTGACATTTTGTATATAACACCATCAATAATATAAACACCAGAGAAGTAGAAAATAGGCATGGAAAGGAGAAGAGCCCCGAGTTTCAGTGTGAGAAATTCTGTGAAAACTTGAAAAGAACATAGGCTAATTTATAATTCAGCTTTCAGTAATTTTTAGCTAATGCAAAGAAATCATCTCAAAAATTTTTACCTAGTGGGCTGTTTCCAAAAAATATATTTTGCAAGTCACTTGTATGATAACTGTGTGCAGCAGAATCCACTAGCTCTGTATTGAAGAAAAAAAAATGGAACTGGGAAGATGGCTCAAGGATTAATTCAGATCGTTAGTTACTCTTCCTAATGAGCAGCATTCACAGAACCCACATGGCTGCTCACAACTATCCAGGCTCAGGGGATTTTATGCCCTCTTCTGGACGCTACAAGCCCTGCAAGCATGTGGTACACAGACATACTTTCAGGCAAGCACTGAAGTAGATGCAGAAAAAGGAGGAGAAAAACTTACGTTTTCAGAAAAAAAAAAAAAAAAACCTTAAGGATTTACATTTGTAGGTGGTAAAGGGTCCAAACTTATCACTCAAATTTTCCTTTAGCTACTGCTACCTTATAAACTCTCATATTTCAGTAGAAGAGAAATGTAATAGTAGAATAGAAACCATTCTTTTCTGTAAGATTGTTATAGAAATTTCTGGGCCCATGATTCCAGAGCATAAGTGATCTCACTATGTTCCATGCAACTCGAAGCAACTGCAGAATTTCCCTGTTCTTCATCAATCTTTCCTTGACAGCTCTTCACCTTATTCACCTCCCACTCAGCTTGCTGCCTGTATTTCAGCTTAGCATCTCACTGTATACTGCTTCATTCGTAACTGTGTGATAGGTCTCTTTTGTCTCCGTGAATCCATAATTATTAACTGCTTGTACAAAGTATCCCTCTGTGCTTTATTCTTTATCACCAGACACTAGTGAAATATTTCAAGCATGAATGCTAACTGACTGAAATATTCATAATTTCAATATGACTGCCAAACTGCTCTCATAATCAATAACAAACTGTAATGGTTGCAGAATTGATACAGTTTTTGTAGCCTTTTATTAATCCTACCCATTTGTAGCTTGGAACCAAGCCACAATTTCTTTGTCGAATATTGTTGCAATCATTAAAATATTAAATGGTGCACAATCTTATAAATTAATGGGTATATAAAATTGATGCACTTTTGCATGATCCTCTTTCTTTGAAAGCAGTTATAGAAAGTGGTGGAATGGTTTCTGTTTCTTCTGAAATCTGACCTTTGTGATTGTCATCTTAATCACCAAGCAGAGAGGCCCCTGCAGGAGATACCCAGCTGCATTCAGACGGGAAAGGTATAGACTCCGACTTCACAGCTGAGAACACTGACGCACAGCTGGACAGGGCAGTTGTTGTTTGGACTGCCTTCTAAGGTCGCACATGTGGCTTCTTTGTGGCAGACTTGGGAAAGCATCAAACAAAGCAGGCATGGATCCTGGCCAGCTGGCCATCTGTTCCTTCACCCACGTGGTAATTTGGTCTTGTAGAATTTTGTTAAGTGAGCATTAAGTAATGACCATGTCAAACAGGGTGCATAGTGAAAGCCTCTTAATCACAGAATGAAAATGCAGGGGATGCTCACTTAAACACAGAAAAGGTCACCAAATTCATCCAAGGCAAAACACAAAGCAAGGCAAAACAAAGCCCAAACCAAAACAGTGAAATAGAGGCAAAGGGCAGTAATTAACTGCATTTGTGTGTTTGGATTGTATCATATTGAATCCATACCAAAAAGAAGTGGGTGGACTTTGTATGAGGCAACTAAGACCTAGTTAAATACAATCAGAGTTTCTATTATCCTCTTTTGCATACACATATTAAAGAATTGAGATGCTAAGAAAATGAGTGGCTATATCATATTAATTGAGGTAAAGACATTTATAAGTCATTGATATAAAACAATAACTTGTTCTGAATGCTCAGAATATTTTTCTATGTAACTGTTCTTCTCTTGTTTTGCTAGTTTTTTTAGTGATAGCATCCAAAAGAATTGGTTTCTTATGGCATTTGTATGCACACTTTGTCTATCATCCATTCCCCTTCACTTCTCTCTAAGTCACTGGTTCTCAACCTTTCTAATGCTGTGACCTTTTAATACAGGTACTCATGTTGTGGCAATCCCCAACCATAACATTAATTTTTTATTTACCTCATAACTGGATTTGTACTGCTATTATGAATGTCTGTATTTTTGATGGTGTCAGGCAACCACTGTGAAAGGTCATTGAGCTCCTTACAGGTGCCTTGCTTTGCTTGTCAAGAACCACCGGTCTAAATCTCTCTCTGAGCCCTATTGCTCAGCCCCATCTTCCTATGAAATTTATTCTTCCCCAGCACAGTATTTTTTAATTATTTAGGAATGCCACACATTGCACACCATTCATACCCACTTACCATTCCTTCCAGGTTGACCCAAAATAGAAAAAAAGCACCAAGTTCTATTTGCATTGGACATATACCCATTGGCACCTGGTCAAACTCCCAGTGACCAGACCCTTTTTTCACACCTCTGCTAGTTTATGTCACACATACTTCATCATCTTACCCAAAGCCTTTAAGATTTCTTCCCATATTTTTCCTTTCCTAGATCCTTGATTTACCTGTGTATGCATGAATACATGTGCTAACACACACACACACAATTAAATGCACCCAAATACCATATTTTTCCATAAATAAGTGGGAGTAAAGAAAAAATACATACATATGGTCAAAATACTTGAAATAAAGTGTTCAGCTTCCTTAACTATCAGAAAAATGTAAATTAAATCTGAAATTACAACTCACTTCAGCTACAAGTAAGACAACAAATGCTGGGCCAGTATGTGGGGAAAGATGGAATTCTTGTTCATTGCTGATGGCAATCCACCATTATGAAAGTCAGTGTGAAGATTTCTGAAGATTTCTGAAGAAACAATGAAATTAGAACATAGTGTCTAAGATACCATTCTAAAGTGCTACTACGGAGTAAGATACATGCTCTTGGTTTTTCAGACATTGTTTTAACTATCCCTTTGTGAGAATGCAGCTTTCTATCATATATAATTCCTTCTCCAATCAAGAAAACATTAAAAAAGTTTAGAGAATTATTTAGGTTACCATGAAAATGAGTGAATTCAGTGAGACCATTGTTATATGTATCATAGTTAGCAATCAGTCTATCCCTTAGTGACTGCCCTTCCAATGCCCACTCTCACACTTGAATGAATTTCTCCCTTTCCAAAGATAACCTTTATTTCTTTTCATGTTTATTCCTTTTACTTTCTATATCCCTTTTCCTTTAAGATCTATAAACCACACTCCAGGGCATGCCTCACGGCCAGGAGTAAAAAGTCAACACAAATCAAATTCCATGCTTTTGTTTTTTATTGCTTACCATAAGCTCTTGTGATATTTTGCTTTGTATGAGCATATTTTTCTTATCAGTATTTATACATTTTTATAGTCATTTTTTGGGTTATTTCTTTACTTTCATAAGGGGGGCAGTTCATTTTCACAAATCTGGTCGTAGCAGTTAACCAGGTAAAATTACATTAAATTTCGACCATATAAAAGTCAGCTCTACTCCATGAATTTTGCTTAAGTATCTTCCTATCTCCAAAGATTTTTCTTCCCTTACTCTTTACAAAATCTAGTTCTTACCAAGATTTTGTCTTCACCAACCATCTTCCATCATTGTTTTCTTATTCTCCCAGCAAAAAATTATCCAGTTTTTGTTGATTTATTAGTTCACATATTTGTTTGTTGGCCTTATTTTTCAGGTCAGAGTGAAGCTATTATTGTGTTCCAGACACAATGCTTACTGAATAGTTTTCTAAATATGATCAGAGGACTTTGCTTTCTTATCTTTCATGGTTTTCAGCAACAGAGAAATACACTAATCAAATAAACACACCCAGAATTGAATTGTTTAGTATATCATTTTTAAATGGAGACTACTCATGCATTTCCCAACTGCCCAGACCTGAATAATCACACAGAAACTATATTAATTACAACACTGTTTGTCCTATTAGCTCAGGCTTCTTATTAAGTAACTCGTACATCTTAAATTAACCGATTTCTATTAATCTATTTATCACCTAGAGGCTGTGGCTTACTAGTAAGCTTCCAGTATCTGTTTCCTTCGTCAGTTACATGGCTTCTGCTTGACTCCATCTGCTCTCTCTCTCTCTCTCTCTCTCTCTCTCTCTCTCTCTCTCTCTCTCTCTATCTCTGTTTTGATTTCCTGCCTGTCTTTATCCTGCCTTGCCTTAGGTCAAAGCAGCTTCTTTATTAAGCAATGGTAAAAAAACATATTCACAGCATACAGAGGGGAATTCCACATGAGTCATTAAAGAAAGTGTACTATGACCTAAAAACTATTAGGTGTGTGAAGGAAATAAACCCCAAACTAGAACCCAAACACTAAGTAAGAGTAGTTGTAAAGAAAGAAGCATGACCCAGGTGTAGCGCTCTGGAAGCTGAAGTGGGACAGAAGTGGGGCCTGTAAGATGACCTGTGTAGCTTAAGTAAATGGAGCAAGTATAAAAGGATAGACAAGAGCTGAGCAAGTAAAGTCTTTGCAAGCATTATTGAAAAAAAAATCTTTAAAAGATACACTGACATGTCTAAAAATAATATAGCTGACCTGAATTTCAACATTAAAGAAAAATTTCTGGACTGTATAGATGATATTTGAAAAGGATGAGTAAAGATACAGTAAATCAACTCAATATCACAACACTGGTTCAGGAAAAGCACACAAGGAGGCCTGGACTGGGTTGATGCAGATATGGAGAAAGTAGGCAGATGTCACAGACTGTTCAGGGATGACCTTTTCCAGATTTCACAGCTTGGTGTATGAGCGCTGGTGCCACCTGCTGACAAAGCAGAGCTGAACGGGAACTCTTAGTTCTCCTTTGGAAGTGTTGAGAAACTGCTGCAGACAGGTTTTTCATAACCCAGTCTCTGCTAGGTCATGGAGAATATGACCAAGAAACATAAGTGTAAGTGTTCCTAGGTGTAGGTGGAAATTAATGGACATGGATGTGCCTACTAACTATAAAAGAGAACACAGAACAAAGAACAAGCAGTCTAGTATAAAGTCCAGTATAATGTCAAGAGCTGGTCAAAGACATGAAAGAAGTTATCAGGAAAATGACACCTTTGTCTAGTAGTAATTGCTTAAGACAAACTCTTATTTGTCTTAATCAAAATTACCACTAAGCACCTGGACCTGTAAGTTCTGTTGCAAGTGCTCTATTTTCTACACCTCCAAGTATACAGTGCATATACACTGCATAAGAGAATTAGGTTAAGGGAGTCTGCTCCTTCAAGAGCCATAATTTCAGTTCAGTTGGAAATTTTGTTTGGTCTTTTTCTTACCCAGAGAATCACTGTCATAACGAAAAGATATAATCTAAATCCTATCACCATGTATTACTCTTAAAATTTGGCTTATATGGTCCCCTAAGAGGAAACCTAGGCAATGAAAAAATATTTAATGGAAATGAAAGATAAACAGTTAAGAATATGCTAAGGAGCCACGTTGTTGTGGCACATGCCTTTAATCCCAGCACTCGGGAGGCAGAAGCAGACAGAACTCCATGAGTTTGAGGCCAACTTCATATACAAGAGATAGTTCCAGGACAGGCCTCAAAGCTACTGAGAAACCCTGTCTCAAAAAAAATATGCTAAGGATTGGTACTCATTTTTGGATTTATATGGAACATTTTCTTAGGTTGTATTTCAGTTTGATTCTCTGTTAGCTGTCCCCTGCTGGTTCTAGAGTGGGTGGTACTGTCATGACACAACGCTGAAGTCCTGTATTTCAGGAAATACCCAAGACTGCTTCTTGTTAAATCATTCTGATTGGAGAGTCCAGTTTATACCGCTATAAATGATGATGAGAAATGCTCTGCAAAGCTTTGCTCATGCTGTGCACAGGAAAGGCAAATAGATAAATAAATTGTAATACAGATAAATAAATAACCAAATATAATTAAATAAACAGTAACAGCCTCAAACACTGTGCACCTCCTGTGTGCCTGGAAATGTGGTCGATATATATTGAGAAGTCTGGAAATCCAGGTAATGTATGTACCAACTCATTATCATTGCAAACTCAGTTGAAAATGTTGAGCTATTCAGCACAATTCACGTTCTAAGCCCCACAAGTGTTAAATATATATCACCAGAGTCATATTACTATAAAATCTTCATTCCTACATTTCCAGTATTATGCACTCAAATTTGTAAATTCCATGTTACATTAATCACATGAATATAGATAGGCAAATTTTACACAGCACCACAGTAATTACTATATTCCTTCTGAAAGAAACTATTCTTGCTGACACTTCTCTAGTGAATGCTGCTAAGATTACCTGCAGTTCATAAATGGCACAGTTCCACTCATGAGGTTATGAGACATTGAAGCCCACCTCAATCTAATTCAAATGATAAAAAGATACATATTCCATTTTAATATTACTTTCTTTGGACTCAGAAACTATATTTAATACTGTATTAAATATTCTTAGAAAAATATTATGAGAAGTGGCAATAATCTAGTTTTTGCTGTGCTGCAATTTAATATTTAAAATGTTTTCTTTTTCCAAATAAAATTTGTTGATTGAGATAATTAGGATATTACCATCTGTTTGGACAGAGATAGTGAGTTCACTCCCCTGTCCAAAATGCTGCAGATTAATTTTGTCTATTATCTTTTCTTACTCCAATAAACTTTACTTTTATAAAATGCTATTAGAATGCATGGAAACAGCACACAAAAGGGCAAATTGCAGCTTTCATGGTACTAAAAGACACCATGCATCTTCCAAAGGGAGGAGGCAACCAACAGTCCTACCCAGCTGTGACTCCTATGAATATCATCAATGACTTGCACGGCATAATAATTCTTAGGGTGCAGGAGCAACCAGCAACTCTCCAATTTGACTTAAGACCCACTCAACAAAAGTAATAACATGCCTGGTCCTGGAAACCTAGCTAACGAATCAGTGCTAGAGAAACTGTGATAACTGGAGGAGAATCTACAGCTATTAATTTACTAAACTAATATAATCCCCAAACTTATCTATCTATCTATCTATCTATCTATCTATCTATCTATCTATCTATCTATCTATCTATCTATCTATCTATCTATCATCTATTATTTTACACTAAAGATAAAAGCAGTTTTCACCATTCATCAAGGAAACTTCTCTTTGCAACAGGCAGGGACCACTGCCAAAAACTGAAACTAATCAATATGCAGATTTGGAACTCAGTTCCTATAAATACATCTACAAAAATTTCTCACACCTAAGGCTCAGGGAGCCTTGCAGAAGAGAGGACAGAAATATTGTTAGAGCCAGAGGATGAGGTACTTTTATGTGAGATTGTTTCTCTCACTAATACCAGAAGCTATACAACTAAAGTCTCACTAATATGGCTAATATGGCCAAACAAAGAGAGCAGAAGGAGGAGTACATGCTAAACTGGACCGGGGTAGTCCATAAGGTTTCAACACATAGACAAAAACTACATGTAACTGAGGAGAGCTATGAGCCTGAAGGTAGTCCTCCCCAGGGAAGAGGACATCAACTGATTGTCCAGTGTCAAATGATCAACTTTGAAAACATACATACACGTCACACTATATGTATTCAACTGGTTATACTCAGAGGTATATATGTATATATTAATAGGTGTATGAATGTAACAACAATTGATGAAAAAGAAGCAATGAATAAAAAAGAGCAAGGTAGTTTATATGAAAGGTTTTGGAAGAAGGAAGGGAAAGGGAAATATAATTAAAAAACAATCTCAAAAATAAACAAGAAAAACAAATGAATGTCTTAAGTAGTTAATTAGATATTGGATGGCCAATCAGCCATTTAAATATAGTAAGTCTGCAATGTTTTATTGAAGATCAATTTAACAAAGACAAAAGAATTCCCAAGTAACAGAATTTGCTGCAAGTGGCAGAATGTGAATCTTTCACATGGTTAATTAAAATAGCTTATAGCAAGATATTTCCTGTAAAAAAAAGCTTTTACAATACTTTATGAATCTAATTGAGGTAGGTCGCAGACAATGAAATAAAAAGATTTATTATTGTCTATTTAATACTTAAAGAATTTATAAATATTGAAATTTCCAAAACCTTGCTAATCCTTTGTCTTACACTGTTGTACATGACAGTATGGTGGTTTCTATGAATATATTGATTTCCAAACACAGATGGTTAGGCAGCAAAAATGCCTGGAACTATGACTTTCAGAGACTGACATACTATTTAAGGTTATATACTTATGTGATATGTAACGAGTAACTACATCTTATTACACTTGCTTTAATAGTTTTCAGGATGAAATAATTTTAAACATTTTGTATGCTATAAACTTAAACAATTTAAAATCTCTGAATATATTTGTCAAAGGGAGCAAATAGTCCCCATGGTGAAACTCTTTCCTTTCTTTAGGATCTACTCAGTCTGCCATCTTTAAATGAAACATTGTAATTGTTGCTTTCATTAGCTATGTTTCACAGGCTTTCCAATTTTTAATAAAATGTCATTCTTACCTCTGGTTATGGTGTCTCTGTGAAAATGGTGGGTTTTTTTTCTGTGTTCATAAATATTGTCTTTTTACAAAGTGATGTGGGAGTGTCATATATCAATCTGTTGATTTCATTGGTTAAGCAATAAAGAAACTGCTTGGCCCTCATAGGTTAAAACATAGGTGGGAGGAGTAAACAGAAGAGAATGCTGGGAGGAAGAGGAAGTGAGCTGAGACTTGACAGCTCTGCTCTCTGGAGCAGAGACACCATGCTCCCCGCTCCTGGGCAGTCACACACGATGAAGCTCCGACCCAGGATGGACATAGGCTAGAATCTTCCTGGTAAGCGCACCTAGCGGTGCTACATAGATGATTAGAAACGGGCTAAATTAATATGTAAGAATTAGCCTAGAAGAGGCTAGATAGAAATGGGCCAAGCAGTGTTTAAATGAATACAGTTTGTGTGTTGCTATTTTGGGGCATAAGCTAGCCTGGCGGCCAGGGTGCAGGGGACACAGCCCCACCACCCCATATTGCTACAAAAAAGTCAGAAAATACAGGCAAATAGCTATTTTGAATAATTTAGTAATATTATATTGTAATAAATTAAATCAGCTTTCTATACAATTCTTGATTCCATGCTGAAAATAACAGTAAGACCTCTATCTCAGGAGACTTGACCTGGCTACTTTACCTGAGAAGGCATTTTTCTATCATTTTCACCTCTATCAAACTTTTTCCTCAGTTGCTCCTTAGCAGTGGGTACCATAAAATATCCTAGTAAGTCTAAAATTCCTACACAAATCATAGTTGCTTTCTCTCTTATTGTGATCTTTCTCAATAACATTTATCCTCTTTTAATATAGCATGAAACTTACTTATTATGATTTTGAATTTTTGTTTCCTGTCTCCCTCTCCTAAACAGAATGTTCATGAGATAGAACTTTCTCTATCTCACTAATGCAACCAAATGTTATCAGGAACACTGTCAACTTATTATGGTAAATGATTCTATCTCTTCAGTAAATGGAACCTTAGATTTTATTGTAACCAAAGCTGTATTTGTCCTTCATTAGGCCAATACATCTCTTAATGTGTACTGTAAATCATTGTGATATATCCAGAAAATGACTTCACAGGATTACCTTTCAGAATTATCTTATCAAGCTATAGCAAAACAATGTAAGAGAAATCTTCTGGTTTGTTTGTTTGTTTTTAAAGGAAGTATGTTCTCTATGATCTAAGCAGCATATTTGACTTAAACAAAAATTGTTTATAAGCCCAGCTTATTTTATGAACAATTTGATCTTAAAATATTCCACAGACATAAAGATTATATTATGAACTTACTGTGTGTCAGAATCTAGGTATATTGAGAAATAATGATATACAGTCAATAGCCTCAATAATAGTATAGGCCGCTTTCCTGAAGAATATCACTTGTTGTAATGCAATATAGTGTAAAAGCTGCCAAGAAAGAAAATGAATCAATAATCCCATTCTGTTGTAGTGCCTAGGAGCCACAGAATCGACTAATACCACAATATAGCTTCAAAGATGCAATAATGGCACTGACATCTTTGAGAAAACCAACAGCCATTTCATGTTAAAATCAATTCAACAGAAGGGAATTCAAGACTGGCATTGCAATTCTACTGAATTACATTCTGCACATGGCTAATGAAGCCAAAGACACTACAGTAGAAGCTACTACATCCAGTTTCTCAGAACAGTATCTCACTGTGCTCAAAATCCCGTTCCTTATATCTGCAGGTAGGCATAGCTCTTACCCCACATCAAAGAATATGCTTTATGTAGCAGACAGGGGACATAACAAAATATAAACATGGTCAAAATGCAGATAACAATGGACTGTGGATTGCTCAACCCTATTTGATACAACTACAATAGAGTCTACAATTAAGGCTCAGAGAACACCATGTAAGAGGTAGTGGAATGGTTTTAAGAGAAAAAAACAATTCTATGCTGACAGAGTACTCCACACACATACACACACACAGAATTTTGTGACATGTTATATTATATTTAACATAATAAAACTAAAGTGATTAGTTAAGTATGTCTAAGGTCAATGGACATAACAAATAGCATTACTTATACAGAAATTGATAGCACCTTCCGTTGAAAATATTTGCATAATGAGAAAGTGAAAGATTGTCTCAAATGGAGGTTGGATTTTGTGAAGCAATTAACAAATCTAGTTGATTTGATTTATGATGCAATTTGCTCTAAAAAAAAGCCAATGGAAATTATTTCTCGAGCAACTGGACTTGGTAGAATACATGGTATTCTATTAAAGCTCTGAAGTTGGAATAAGGAAAATTCACAGCATTTTAATAGTATGTATTTGACTATAATATATTTAATTCTTGTATGATAAATCTCATAAAAATAATATGAAGTCTGGATACCAATGCTCAAATATGCACCTCTTGATTCTTTTCAGGAAATGATTACAATATTGTCTTTCAGTTTTCTTCTATGCTGCTTTCACTGTGTGGTCCAACAAAAGGGATACTGGAAGACTGATTATTTCTTTGTACACATTCTGATTAAACGTATTAGAAAATATTTTCTAAAAGAAGGATCTTTGTTAATGAATAATTGAACAATATGCATGTGTGGTGACAAAATGCATAGATCTATGGAACTTGACATGGGAATTTTCTAGATAAGTGAATGTATGTTTCTAATTCATTATTCACTGGATGCCTATATATAAACTCAAATAGCACACTTAGTGTCTTAATCTGTTTTCCATAGTCAGAAAATATTTGTCCAATGTAGAGGTGGAGCTTTTCAGTTGTGCTCAGTTTTCTCAAACCCACAGCCTTGTCTCTGCTTCTTAAAATTACTAGCAAGTTCTAGTATGGAGTAAAGTCTTGGACTTGTCATTTGAATTTGCAGTAGGAGTTTCTCCACGTAAAAAGTGAGAAATAATATGTGTGATTTCTGGCAGACGTAGTAAGAAGAAATAGGCAATTAGGGATGCTTTCTACAACTGCTTTTTGACAGCAGAGGCTACTGGTGAGATGTAATCTAATTGAAATCTCTAGGTGTCTACAGTCAGCAGAGACTGTCTAGTGCCTCATACTGGGTGGGTATTCTAAAAACTCTTCTATTTTGAACAACTTGGGTCTAATTATACTTCAGTCATGCAGTTAAGATCAACTTAACTAACTAAAGGAGGGGGTAGTGAGAATCTGGAGTAGTCTTTTTATTACTTTTTTTTTAGACTACAAAGAACAAAGCATATTCATTAAAGACACCAAACTGGAAAGTATGACACATGTAATAAAGCAGACACTGTTTGGCTTAACTTTTTTTTAAAACTGACTATAGCATTCTAACTTGGTGGCTATTGTCACAGTGCTGCCAGTAGAAAAGATCACCACTCATAACTATAAGCATGACAAAAGAAATTACAATCTTAAGAATGTATTAAGATAAATACACTCTATTACTTCCTAATACTTAAAAACAAACTTTCTGCAAAGATAGTTTTAGAATTGTACCGCGAGGGACATTTATTAATCATAGACTTGACAGCATTTGAGAGCAAAACCTAATGCGAGTACAACGCAACATGTAGTAAGAAGTGGGAATTAAATGTCATTTCAGTGCTTTATGTCCAACACAGAAATTAGGTGTGGTGTACATACAGAGGAAGAAAGAAAATGTAAGGGACATGTACTGGCTAACTGCAAGTTACAGCACTAGAAAAACAGGTAAGACGGGAAATATTTTCCCCATACATGCGAGGTGGCCATACCTGTGGTTTTCCCATACTGACTTTCCAGGGGTCACTACAAATTTACATTTCAGTGAAAGACTAGAGACACCAAAGGTCTTTGGTTCCTGGATTTGAGAACATGATCCACAACACAACTAATGCGAACTCAAGAGGCATCACAAGGAAGAGGGCAAAGAAAAAATAAATGTGTAGTTAGAAAGACCAGTAAAATGGGTACATATATTATTGTAACAAAGTGATAGAGTGCACTTTCACCAAACAAGGAAAATGTCAAGAGTTCATGGTCGAACTGTATCTTGCAATGAAACTAGTGAGATATACTATCTTCAAAATGCTAGAATCTTGCCTCTAACTGGTAACTTGAGAAAAGCAAAATCAGAAAAAGAATCAGTGTTTCATATCTTTGTACTCTGCATAATATAAGACAGAACAATCCTCAATAATGGTCTGTGTTAGGAGTATTGTACACCATGTTTGTCTAAACTAAAAGCCCAGGGAATTAAGTAGATACTACCACTGGAAAGATTTTTATATCTTCAAATAAAAAAATTGTAACAAAGATGACCCAACAGGTGTTGAATGAACTCCTTAACATAATTAAGTCTTACATGTAAATTAATTCAACTTTGCTTTCAAATGGCATTAGAATCACAGTGCTGGCTGTGATGTGCCAACAGCACACGTTCCTGTTGGGTATAATACTTAATGAAATTCATGAGAAATTCTGAATTAGATGAATATTAAAGTAATCTTTACTGAAATCCCAAGTTAGAATTTACTTAAATAACTTAATTTAAAGGTTATATAGTTAACTATGATAGAATCTTTAACAAAATGGTCAGAAGTGACAGTTATCATACTTAGGACAAGGTATTATCCCTTTTCTAGACATATGAGTCAATAGGTCTTTACAAAAGTTTCTCCAAGGAAACAAATTATTATTAATTTTATATGAAATAAGTAAATGTGTATTTTATATATGCTATGTCTGAAGAAGGAAAAAATTTAAGTTTGAAGGGAGCTTATCTATACATCCTTTCAAAATTTGCTTTTGACATTTCCTTAAAAATGACTAACAACTCTCAAATAAATTGATTTTGTCATTAAAAAACAACTTTGAATTACATGTCAGAGAGTTCTCTACTTGTAATTGTATATATATTACAAAATTATAAATAATTTTATATAAATATATTTAAATTAATTTTTATGAAAATAAGCTGTAAATATTGGAACCCTGGACAACTTCCCAAGGCTAGCAAAGTCATGGATCTTTGAGAGCCTATAATCACCAATTCACGTATCCAACATAATCCCTAACTACATTCTAAGAATTTGTCCTCATTCTACAGATAATTGTAGTCTTCATCGCCCCCATCAAGAAAGTTCTCTCTGCTACAGATGAACACTCTTATTGAAATACATTGCTACCAATCAAAATTCAGGCTTGCATTAGTTTTATACTGGGAAAACTAGTATAAGGACCATTTCACCTTGCACAATAACTGAACAAATCAATGTGATGATCATCATCATGCATATTACCCAAATTACTGGATTACAAAGTTATTATTTTGCTTCTTAAGTTTTTAAAAAAGAGTAAGGATATTGAATCCATGAGGCCACCATAAGACAGAGGGATCCAGATCTAGGAATCCCCTGTCCCACAGTTCGTTTTCAGTGTTCTGACATGAGGTTTAGGTTTAAAGAGAAAGCAAAGGGGTATGCAGACCTACGTAATCCTTGTCAAGGTATCCCATTGTCTTGCTGCTAGTACAAAGTAATTGTAAAGTAATTGCTTCTTTTTCTCAAGTAGAAATTATAAATTCATATAGTTTGGCTAGTCAAATTCCCTTTTATATAATCCATATACCCATTGAAAATCCTTTGAAACTTAGAGTACATAAAAACTGTTGCATTTATAACTTAATATTTTGCATTGCCTAATTTAATTAAACTTGGTAGTGATATTTTTTCTTTAATTATCATCAGAATATAAGGTAAAATAAAATTGAAGTTTTACAATCTGATCCTTGATGTTTATTCTATTTTTCATTTAATTAAAAATCTTCCAACTTCCTAGATGCTGTTTTGAAATGTCTATAGATCTCCACTGAACCATCAGGGTTGGGCATTATCTAACTATTTCCCATCTTTGGATTTACATACAAGCTGCCCTTTCCTAATTTGCTTCAATTACTTAATTAAATCAATTAACTTGGAAATTCTGAAGGCCCTTCATAACTACATATCAGTTTCCTTCGAAAAATTGCCTGCAAGTCTTTGAAGTAACATATTACTCATCCCCAAATCTTAAGATTCTCTTTTCTGCTATGGCTATTTAAAAGTATAAGTCAAATGGCCCAACATAAACTATCAAATAATGGCTTCATGTGTTAAAGGAAAATTGTTACTTTTGTATAATTTTTAAATTCTGTAAGAAGGTTTAGTTTTTGAAGTTAAACCTTTTTGTAAAGTGTGCATATGTGTTCAAACCTATCCACATCACATTTTGTTTTTGATATCAGTATTAGTCAGTCTCCAAATGCTCCGTGTGTAAACTAGAAACGTTCCAATAAACAATGAAGATATCAGAAGCATGATAAAAAGCAAGAAAAACAATGAAGCAGATGTTATTTCCAAAGTCTCCATGTCTTTCATAAAAGTGATATGAGATATATAATGCCCATAATATTGAAAATTATATAAAGAAACTATGTCTGCTTGAAGAACGTGGCTCCTTAATAACAGATGGTGAACAGTAGGGCTTCTATCAATCATAGGGTAAAGAATTGGAAGGGCTTTAACACTCAGCGATAGAGATACATGTACTTATTGGTTATCCTGTTCGCTGGTAAATAAAGTGGAAAAAATTCCATTAAAATGTTTTCTTGACACATTTTTCACAGTCATCGATTGGTATTTTCTGCTCTATCTCACAAGTTCCTTCACATGGTGATTTCCCAGGGGTCATATCCACACCACACTGAAACACTCAGCTCTTGTTATCTGAATCTGGGAGTTTGGACTTGTGTCTAAGCACGTTATAATTTATGTTTTATTGTCAGCCACTTTAAAAGAAAATTTCAATGTGTAAAAAATACATTGGCTTAATCACAGGATCTGCATGTTAAAATTGTCATGAAAGCAAAATAGGATTGGGATAGTTTAAAAGATAAATTCATTATAGTAAGATTAAACTTTGCCTCCTAATTGCTAAAATGAACTTAGACAAGGAACTATATGTTTTTTATAATGTCAAACATTTGCTTTCCATTCAAAACTGGTAAATATATTGAGCTGATTTTTATCTGCAAGTGACAATATTAAAATAGAATGTAAAGTTTATATCTATGCTTTTTGATATTTGTCACTTTATCTAAAATAAGAATTTTCTTAGTGTTATCTAATTTGAATCTCTGTATGGAGTTAAAGAGCAAATATAATAAAAAGTAGAGATAAAATTATATAATTATAAAGTACCCAATTTGTGAAAGTCAACTTCATTTATGGAAAGTGAAAGAAAGAGAGAGATCCTATGAATACTTAAGATATTATTACAATATCTTTTCCAATCCTTATGTGTTTTTAAGCCTCGTGTTTTTAGTTATATAAACCTTATTATAGCTGTTATCCAGCTTCTTACACAAACCCACTTGTATAGAGTCAATGAAGTAATGGTTAATCCCTCTGCTACTGAATTTCATTTGGGTGAGGCATTGGAGATATCTGGAGACTTTATCCATTACTTTGGATTTTTACTTCTAGATATTAAATAGTTTCTTTTCCTTATTTGGAGATCATGGGCGATATCAATTGATTCTTCCTCCCAGCATTTCCAGCCTTTCAGCATTGTGACGGAACACTGTCATCTACCAACTTCACATGCAAAAACTGTATGATTGAGTTTCAAAAGAAAACACACACACACACACACACACACACACACACGCACACACAGAGTCTGATACTGATTTAAATTTCCAGTATTGTGATATTGTGTTGGGATTTATTCACAGTTATTATAGTCCACAAATTGCTATGTTATACAGGAGGCATTAATTTCATCATTGTGCTTCAGAATCAATTTTCATGCAGAATATCTGTAAGAGATATAGAGTCCCACCCATTCTTAAGAATATTTTTATACCTCCACATACTTGATTACATAAAAGTAAAAGACACAAAAATTATCAGCCTAACTCACTACTGTACATTAATAAATCTAAGCTACTATTTTAGCAAGCTAAATGTTGCTAAAACAAAAAACTTGTGTTACACCTATATTCAAGGCATAGTGCCATGTGAACGTTTGTTTACTTAAAAATATTCCATACAGAGATGCACTGCTTAAAGATCTAAAGATGATGTCAATCTTGGTCCCCCATAGAAGTCCCAAATTGAAAGACAAGTATTCTTCTGATAGAGACATCAGAAAAGACACAATGTCAATGCAGAGGTGACGGCCAAGACTGTAGTAATGTGGCTTCAATCAGTGACATGAAAGAATGCCAACTCCTATCACAAATAAGAAATATGACAAAAAGACTCCAGAGTCTGTGGTATAGTGGGTCCTTGGCCTTGCTGACATCTTGAGTTCAGAATTCTCGGCTCAATAACCATGAGAGTAAGTCTTTTTCTCTGTCATTTTAGAGTTAATCTCATATGTGCCAGCCTGGCCTCAAATTTGATATGTACCTGAGAACTGACTCTAAAGTTCTAATCATCTTAACATCACCTCCCAAATTCTGAGATTTCAATTGTTCACCATTATCCTTGGCTCTACAGGACGATGGGAATCAAGTCATGGGCACTGTGCCCCCTGAGCAAGCATCACTCAAACTGAGATCCATTCCAGCATAGTTTTCCTACTTGAGCAACAGTCATGTTTCTCTGGTATCAGTTACCGTCAGCAGACTAGTTAAAAATGTAAGTGCAAAATAGTAAAAAGAAATACACTGATTTATAATCATGTGGTAATCTGAATAGACTCATAAAATTTTGCTCTTGTTTGTTCCTTCCAGCCTGAATTTGAATCACCCTTCCAACCACTGTGTCTACATGATACATTCCACCTACAAAGTGACCATATCCCTTATAAGATCAGTAATTTCAGGATCCTTGTGCTTTGTTGCAAGTTATAATATTACTAAAGTGCAAGAGAAGAAATGTTGGAAACGTGGGCACAATAAGTAAAAAATTATAAAACGTTTCACACGAAAAGGCAAAGGCTCTGGACAATAAGGAGAAAATGTATGCTTGTAATGGTAACAACTGCAGAAATAGCAAATCTTTTGATGAAGTCATCAAAAGGCAAAATAGTGATAGTTTTGCCATGTCACCTCAAACTGCAAAATTTATGATCACATTATATTTAATAAATGTAAAAATGCATTAAATTTGTATGTACATATATAAAAGATTAACATAGCATAGGTTAATTGGTAGTAATCAGGATTTCAGATATCTACCAGTGGCTTCTGCAACACACCTTTCTAAATAGGACAAATTAAAATTTTTAACAGTTTTAAAAAATGTATATATCTATACATGCTCAAAATGCATAAGAAATTGGGAAGGCCTACTAATTGTAATTTTCACAATGGTTAGAGTATGTCCCTGCAAGAAGGTACTCTGAAGTAGGTTATGTACTATGGACAATTGCCTAATCATGTAGGAGACATTGGTTTTCATGCCACCATTTGCACTTCTGGGAATGAAATGGAGGGATGAGTCTTGATCTTGAATGTGTCCCCAATCTATATAAAGGAAACATTCTATTTACATTTCATATATGAAGACACTCTAGTTCTTTGGTTAATATAAGTTATTGCCTCCTTCAAACTCTTATTTCCAGAGGCTGGAGAGATCATTCAGAAGAACACTGACTGCCCTTCCAGAAGTCCTGAGTTGAAATCCCAACACCCACATGGTGGCTCATAACTCTAGTTCCAGGGGACCCAGCACCCTCACATAGACATACATGGAGACAAAATACCAATTCACATAGAATAAAAATAAATATCATTTATTAAAAACCCCTATTTACTCCTTCTTTCCTATTCAAAGAAGCACTTTATGTAAAAAGCAGGAAGCAAATCTGTGATTTCAAAGAAAATAAATCCCTATTGCAGTCATGCTAACCATAGTCACCTTTTGTAGAAAGCATTTCTAACAGATGCATAAGTTCAGGATTGGAAAATGAGAAATCACTGTGTGTTACTAACAGACAAGAAATGCAGGACAAGAGATGAGTGTAAATGGTAATTTTTTCCTGGATATGTATAGCATTCTGTAACAGCCAAAAATGAATTAAACTTTTCTAGCCACAATGTGCCGGGCATCTAGAAAATACAGTAGAGGAGGTTGTTCTGCCTCTTGTAGGGAAATACAGTTATGAAGGTGCATTAAAACCAGGCACAGCACAGGCATCGACATTGGAAAGAAATGGGGTCTCATGAAATTGAAGCTTCTGTAAAGCAAAGGACATCATCAATAGCACAAAATGGCAGCCTACATAATGGGAAAAGATTTTCCCCAACCCCATATGTGACAGGGTTAATTTCCAAAATATATAAAGAACCAAAACAACTAGATATCAACAAACCAAACCAATCCATTAAAAAATGGAGTACAGATCTAAATAGAATTCTCAACAAATGAATCTTAAATGGTTAAGAAAAGGAGATATCCAACATCTTAGAAAACAGGGAAATGCAAATCAAAACAACTCTGAGATTCTATCTTACACATGTCAAAATGGCTAAAATCAAAAACACAAGTGACAGATCATGCTGGAGAGGATGTGGAGCAAGGAGAACAATACAAAATTGCTGATGGAATTGCATATTCATGCAGCCACTTTAGAAGTCAGTGTGGCAGTTCCTGGGACTCAACCTACTACAAGACCCAGCTATACCGATGTTGGGCAGATAAGCAAAGGATGCTCAATCATACCAAAAGGACACATGCTCAAGTATGTTCATAGTATCTTTATTTGTAAGAGCCAGAACCTGGAAGCAACCTAGGTGTCCCTCTTTCAAGAAATGGATAAATAAGATGTGGTACATTTGCACAATGAAGTGTGACTCAGCTGTTAAAACCAGGGACACTGGGAAATTTGATGGCATATGAATGGAAAAAGAAAAAAAAATCATCCTGAGTGAGGTAACCCAGATCAAGAAAAGAAAATCATGGTATGTACTCACTGATAAGTGGATATTAGCTGAAAACAAAGGACAAATATGCTATACAATTCACAGACACAGAGAGATTAGGTAACAAGGGAAGTTCATGGAGGGACACCCAGATCTCCCTGGGACAAGGAAATAGAAGAGATTTTGTGAGTGGCCTAACTAAGGGTACAATGAGAAGGTAAAATGATCCATCAGGTTAGGTAGGCACTGAGGGAGAGATGCTGAGGGGGTCTACTGGGGGACATTTTGAAGTCAGGTGGAAGCCTGGCTCAAGGTAATCTCCCAGGTGTCTATGGGGTGGACACCAGTGTAGACTCCTAGCAATAGTACATAAGTAGCCTGAACTGGCCTTAACTTGTGATAAGAATGGCGCTTGGCCCAATTCTCAACAGAGAGGCATCATCCAGCAACTGATGAATGCAGATGCAGACACCACAACCAAACATTAGGTGGAGTTCAGGAATCTTGCAGAGGAAGACTGTAGAAGGCAGAGAGGTCAAGCACACCATGGGAAGGCTCACACAATGAACTAACCTGGGCTCGTAGGGGCTCACAAGGACTGAACTGACAACCAGGGAGGCAGTATGAGACTGACCTAGGCCCTCTACATATATTACAGCTTGGTAGTTTGGTCCTCTTATGTGACTACTAACAGTGGGAACAGGGTACTTCTCCAACATTTTTAGTAACTTTTCAGATTCGACTTCTCATGCTGGGTTTCCTTGCTCAGCTTTAATATATGGAAGAAGCTCAGTCTTACTTCAACTTGACATGCCATGTCTTATTGATACTCATAGGAGACCTGTCGATTTCTGCATGGAGAAGTGGGAGAAGGAGATCGGAGGGTATAAGAGGGAGAATGGGGGAGAGGCACTGGGTGGGAAGGATGGAGAAAAGGAAGGCTGCAGTTGAGATGTAAAATAAATAAATGAAAACAACAGCAAAACAAGCACAATAGAAAACAGACACAGAGTTTTACTACTTCACTTGAAAGAATACCTTTAAAGAACCATATTTAGTGATCCACTAATTATCCAAATATAAATAAAATTAAACATTCATCCACAGTTTCATCTCGTTGCCAACTCCATTTAAGCAAGTATCCAGAAAGAAGACAGCATTCATTGGTGATACAAACCAAAAGAAACTGAAGATTATGAGAATTACATTTGATTAATAATATGCTAATCTCTTTGTTCTACAGATCTATATATTCCTAGATATCTCCCAAGTATGACAGCTTGCTTGAACATTTTGGTAAGAGAACAGCGAACTAGGGATGGTGACAGGTTTTTAGAAACTAAACATGACTCAGACATTTCAGTGGGTTTCTGTACTAACAAAATACACAGCACAGAATGTTAAAATATGCCGTTCACTTCAGTTTTATTTTTCTAGTATGAGAATTTCCACAATTACTCCAATACATTCTGTCATTAGCTTAAGCACTAAAGGAGACTTGAGGGCTTCATTCTAAGGCCAGTATCACAATATCTAAGAATAATAATCAAAATAAGACAAAAATCCTTGACTAATAAATGCTGAAGTCTTATTTCTTATTTTTTTTATTCCTGAGAAATTACTGTTCATTCTTTATGAAGAGCCTTTGTGCAAACTTAGAAACAATGATGTTTAAACATCTCTACGTTAAATTAATAGAGACTTTTATTTGAATTTATTTGATAGAGATGTATAATTCTGAGTAATTGTGGAAGATATCATTAAATCCTGATGAATTCCAGTATGAGAAGACCTTGTTTGAACTGATACATTTTTCTTTTTTTTTTTCAAAAAATGTTTTTGAGAATATAGTTAAAAGAATAAGATTCCTTGAGATTTTATCAAACAGTTGGGGTATTTGCCACTTCCCCCTCCTCCATCTATCTTAACTTCCCGGTAAGTGGATGCATATACATGTAAATATACATATATGTAAGTATATATACTTTGTAAGTATAATATTTGCTTAAGATTATATTTATGATATATAACAATATAATATATAAAACCTATCTATCATCTATTTATCATATATATGATAGATATATATATATCTAAAATCTTTTTAATCTATCTATCTAAAATCTTAAAGGGAGTTATGCCAATATTGCTGACAATGTGGCTCCACAAGAACCACAGACTAACAAAAATCCCAATAGTAGGTAGGGAAATATCTTTCAGAATTATTGCTTAGGGTAGATTAAGAGACTCCCAAAATAATACAGATTATATCTGTTACCCTTCATTGATTCTCATGGATTGATAGTATACTCGTATTGCTGAAGACACCACATCCTTAAGGCACAGGACTCTGAGTTTTCAAGCTGAACCAAACCTTATAGCCTTCCTTTTTCCTTCATTCTGGCCTCCATGGTACCAGAAAATACCGTACAATCTTCCAAAAGAGGGAAAGCAGTTAATAGTCCTACCCAGCTCTGACATCTGCTAACCATAACAATGCCTAGCATGACAAAATATTCATAATGGTTCACTTAGTGGCACTCACATGTTGGAGGTAACCTAGGCCTGTTTAATCAGACTTCAGGCCCACACATGGAGGATTCTTTATTTCAGGTACTAAAGTCAGATTTCTGGGAAGTGAGCTCATGGATCTTAGAAGAGAATCTGTTACCATGACTTTACCAGGCCATTATAATTCCTAGCTACATCATCAGTCTTATGCTTACATTCACAGATAATTGTAGCTATCACCCCTCATCAATGAAACTTCTCTTTCTTTATCCTCCTGGACCTCTAATTCCAGAAATCAACTGGCTATAAAATCTCCTGAGGCTCTGCATGGCAGGGCTCATCTTTGAACTGCCTCTGTTTCCTGATGCAATTCTCTCTATCAGCTCCCAGCATCAGAAACCTGCTGGTTGTTGTCATGTTTCAGTGCCTTGATTTCCTGCTAGCAAATATTAACAATGGCCACATTATTAGCATTGTTAACTGAAAGAATACTGACAAAAAGCATATTCTGCTGCAACAAAAGCAAAAAATAGAGATCAATATAATGGCCCTTTTATTCAGTTAAAGAGTTTAAATAGCAATTTAAAGTATGTTTAAAATTTGTATCAAGCAATAATCATGTTATTATTTCCTTTGTATTTTCATCAAGGAAATGTATCTATCATCTTTTCTGCAAACCTCCAAGTTCACATGAAAAGGAAACTGGTTTCTTGAATAAGCAATGCTTTTTAAAACTGCATAAAATCATTCTGACTTAATTTGTCATTGACTTAATCAAACCACAAAAATCTATGAAGTACTTACTATGTAACACTTATTATAGCTATAGCAGGTGGCATTTCAGTAACGACTAGCAGGAAAAAAATCCAATGCATTTTTGGTTATGTCAGCTGATAAAAAAATAAAGAAACTAATGCGTAAGGTTTACCGAGATTCAAATCAACATTGACATTTGAAACACAGGATATAAAACCATGAAAGCCTGGAGGAGTGAACTGTTGAAGAACATAAGGAGGTGCCCTTTATTTCAGCGTGAAGAATGATGTGACATATGAAAATCCCCTTGACATAGTCCTAATCTAAAACCTGCTGGGCATTTTCTATGCTTCACCCAGTTTCAAGATGACTATTTGCTTACTCTTGAGAACCACACAGGAAGTCCCTGAGTGGCCTTGCTTTAAGGTGGGCCTCACTGGCTTCAGTTTTACCCACCAGACTGAAGAATATGACAGAGGCCATACAACTGTCAAGTAATGATTAAGGCCTTTGAAACCTTAGCTTTTCATGACACATCCCTTTCAACAAGGCCACATCACGTAATTCCTCCCAAACAGTTGCACCAATGGGGGACTAAGTAAACTTATGAGCCTGTGGGACCTCTCATCAAACCACCACAGTGACTTTGGCACTTCGGCTTGACTTTAGCAATCACTGACCTATGCATTCCCTTTTCTGTTTTAAAGAAGCAACCTAATTCTGGTTCAGGACAAACACCTCCTCTGGTACAGAGCTTACAATTCTCAGGGAAAGATGTCGTCACCTGGTTTTCCTAGAGGAAGAGAGGATGGCCAACTTACTCAGAAACATCAGAAGGGATTAAATCTTCCCAATGAGAGTATTATGGGATATCCATTTTAAGGCAAGGAAAATCATGATTCCCTGGAGACTTCATATCTTGCTGTGGACCTGACTTAGCCCTTTCCTCCAGAATCTCTTACCCTTCGCTTAGAGACCAACTCCATTCCTTTTGTCGGCAGGATATGCACAGCAACATTTTTTACCAGGGCCTCCTAGTTTCTAGGCCAGGCTAGGTCTCAGTGAAGCGATTTCAGTATCCTTCTTGTCTTCCATCTGATCTCTCCAGTTTCATGCTCAGCTTTATAGCAATTTGCTTGTGGGAGTCCCTCTTCCCACACCAGCTTACTTCGCTGAAGACCCAATCTCCTGTTAAAGACGCATGGTCTCCTCAATCAGTCCATCCCTTTCTCTCCAGACATCCTCTCTGCCCTTCTGCAGCCTACTTGGAGAAGCCTTCTTTCCCCAACACCTCATCTTCCTTGGAACTTTGTCTCTTAGTGTGTAACCAATTTATTTAGTTCTTTCCTGCAGGCCCTATCAGTCTTTCCATTTCTGTTTCTTTCTGCCAGCTACTGACCTAGAGAAGTGTTCCCTACCAGTGGCCCCACAGCCCCCACACTTGCCTAGGATCCAGAGAGTAACCTAGAAACAGAACACCAAACCAACAAAGACAAAAACAGACCTCAACTAAATCATCAAAATTCCAGATTCCTAAACTCAAACCCCCAAACACAAAAATGCCAAGACAATACGCTTCCTCCAGAATCTAACAACCCATATTACACTTGACCTTGAGAAATACAGTATAGCTACACACAAGACAAAGACTGCAAAAGGGCAGTTATGAATATATTCAAGGACATAGAGATGAACAGGGGGGTGGGTATGGTGATGATCTGGGAGGAGTCTGTGTGTGAACAGGTGGGTGGGGTATGGTGACAATCTGGGAGGAGAGTGTGTGTGTGTGAACAGGTGGTTGGGGTATAGTGACAATCTGGGAGGAGTGTGGGTGTGAACAGGTGGGTGGGGGTATGGTGATGATCTGGGAGGAGTGTGTGTGTGTGAACAGGTGGTTGGGGTATAGTGACAATCTGGGAGGAGTGTGGGTGTGAACAGGTGGTTGGGGTATAGTGACAATCTGGGAGGAGTGTGGGTGTGAACAGGTGGATGGGGGTATGGTGATGATCTGAGAGGTGTGTGAATGTGAGTATCACCAGAATACATTTTACAAAAACAAATATTTTTAATAAAAAGTAAGAGTGAAGAGATTTACTATATCATTTCTTTTCCCCCAATGGACATAGCTAAGGGTGCACAGGGTCTCAATAGATACTACCAGGATGTAAACAGGTTTTAAGATTAATATTCATGTTCTATGTAAATATATGTATTTATAATGCAGAAGCCTGAAGTGAACTTAAGAGGGAAAGACAAAGTATAAATTTAGTGTCATTATTGAGCCATCTATTTTTCATTCAGCAACTCAACGAAACCACTTAGCTGTTAAAAAATTTCTTTTCTTCTATATTCATGCACACATATGCACACTTAATGACACATTGTTCAAAAATTGACTATTTTATTTTTCATGGCATATTTAGAAATAGGGAAAAGACTGAAATATCAATTCAATATAACTTTCTCAATAGTAGTCACAATATATTCTTTAATTTCCTTTATAACATTTGAAATATAAGTATAGGTTTAGATACAGATTGACTAGGAAAAGAGAGATTTAGAAAATCACATGTTCATTTTTCCTTATTAACTATTTAAAAATATTTTTGTGGGGGAATAAAATAGGTCTATTGATTTTGTTGGTAGATTGGGGTTTGGTGTGGGTGGAAACAAGAGGTATCAGGTTGAGGAGGGAAGGATGGTGGGGGAGAGATGACTAGAACTGGGTGGGATATATAAACCTAGGGCTCACAGAGACTGAAGCACCAACCACGGACCTATGAGGATGATTCTAGTGAGCACTTCCAGCAATGGAAGTTTGGAGGCTGAAATGGCCATCTTCTGTAAACAGACAATGCATCCAATATTGGAACTGGGATACCAACACAGCTACAGATAGGACACTACCTATCCTGCCTGCAAGATGTGCTAGGGCAATGTTGTTTCAGAGCTTGTAGGAGTGACCAATCAATGACGAGTCCAACTTGAGACTCACAGCACAAGAGGGAGCTCAAGCCAGAAATGGCCAGGAACCAGAGGCTGAACAGTCCATAGACCTTAGATAGAACTAAACACAGCTGGAAAAAAAAGTCAATGATTTCTAATGATATTCTGCTATACTCATATAAATTGGTACCTAACCCAAGAGTAATCAGAGACTGTTCTTCCAGCAGCTGATAGAAGCAGATGCAGAGACACCACAGCCAAATATTAATTGGAGACCAATGAACCCCACAAAACAGTGGGAGGAAGGACTGTAAAAGCCAGAGGAGTTGAGGGTACTGGAGAACATGGCCCACATAATCAACTAAGCAGGGCTCATAGGGCTCACAGCGACTGAGGAACCATGGAATCAGTCTGTGCTAGGTCGTCTGTGTGTATGCTGTCATTGTTTAGCTTGGGAATTTTGTGGGTCTCCTATCAGTATGAGTAGGGCTGTCTATGATTATTTTGCCTGCTCTTGGGACTCTTTTCAGATCCTTTGGATCTACCTTGTCCAGACTTGATAGGAAAGGTTTGTGTCTGGTTTTATTGAATACTGTTATGCTAAGTTTGGTTGCTATCCATGGAAGGCCTGTTCTATTTTGCCAGGAAAGTGAAGTACTGTGGATATTGAAGGAACAGAGGTGGCAAATCTGTGATTAGGATGTATTGTGTGAGAGTTTGCTTCTTATAGCTGAACACCATATCACAACACATGAATATTTTGAATGGAAGCATTCTGAGATACATAAACATGTCACAGAAAATAAAGCATTGTTTGTACTCTATCTTGAGAGAATTTACTTAAAAATAAGATTTAATCTGCTTGTTCTAGTTTTGTAAATTTTGAGGAAATAATGGTACATGACCTACCCAGCTGTATGTAATTATAAATATGTAGATGAAGATATGTATAAATCTTTATAGTTTAAAGATAATTTTATTTCTTTGATGGTTTAATTATAAAACATTTCTAGAGACTAAGCTATTTCTTGCTTTACCACAAAGTTTACCAAAGTAATATATGAAAAATTGTCATGTACATATAACAAGAATGAAAATTGCAATTGTTTCCCAATATCTCAACATTATTATTAATCAAAAATCAATAGAAAAGTTTCATTCTATGATCTTTTACATTAGTGTCTTGGAGGACTAGTTGAATTAAATCTTTAGAAGCTATGATCTCTCTCCATTTCTCCTAGAATCTAGAGATAATTGCTTCTTTCTTGTTTTACAAACTGTAGCAATAAACTTAGGATTTTATAAATTAGGTTTTAATATTTAAGCCTCTTTTGAATATATTTATGAACAAGACCATTCTTGATAAAATAATTAGTAAAGTTCCTGCAGGCAATGGAGAAAAATATGTATTTCTCTACAAAGGATTATAGAAAATTCATGACAAATAGAAGGGAAAGAAGAATAAAATTGCAGAGCTCTATCTCAGGCCCCAAGGAAATAAAGTACAAAGATCAAAATGAGGAAGCAGCTATTGCTCATTAGGAAATAGTTGGGTAAGATATCATTTCTTTCTGAAATGTATGAGATTTAGAATAATTGAGCAAAGTCAGCCAAGCAGAATTAAACTCCACAAAAAATAGAAAACAGACCTAAAATAAATGTTACATAGCTTAAAAAAATCACCATAAAAGGAAGCAATAGTTTTGTAGGATAATAATAAATATTTCAAAAATTAGAGGAAAAATATCTAATCACTGTGCTTTGGTATAGGTATACAGTGTTTTATTAATAATCTTTTATTTGATAGAACAAGACTATAACTTTTCATTAGTAGTAAAACCATTTCTATGCAGTTTTATATGTTGGTGTAAACTGTATGTGGTAAAGTGTGCTTACTAAACAGCTAAACTGATAGCTTAAAATATTTTAAAGATTTTTAAGGAAACAATGTCAGTGTTGATCTCAGAGATGTATGCTTTTGAATCCAGGCAGTGACACTATCATGAATCCTAGTGTCAAATATGCAGAGTTTTGTTTAAGTTATGAAAAGTTAAATTTACAAACAAATAGAGGGTAGGTTTTACAAACTATAATATAGCTTTCACTGCCAAGAACTTTCATAGCTTTTTGATAAAAGCATCCCTAACACACCTGAAGTGATGAACTATTGTCATTTTGATTTATATTTTCTTCATGATCAGTGACATTTACTTCCTTTTCCATGGCATTGTTCCACCAGATTTGCAGAGGGGTCCACGAAGTACATTTGTCTAGTTTTTAACCAATTCTTTTGGGATTCGTCACTGTATTGTGTGGGTTTCTTTTTCTGAAATTAAGTTCATGCCACATGTTACAAGTCTTACATCCTGCTCACTGGATGCTTTCTCAGGGCCATGATTGATTTCTTTAGGAAAGGTTTGTGATTTTGTGTGCTCGCATTGTTTAATTCTTTTGCTGTCTGAGTTTTATTGTGATACCCAAACCATCATTTCCAGGTCACAAGTCCAGGATCCAGTCTGTTGCTCAATTTACTTCTAGGACTTTTATGTGTTCCAAGCATTATATTTTTATGTTTCAATTTAATTTATTTGGAATAGGCTTCTTAGGTGTGTGTGTGTGTGTGTGTGTGTGTGTGTGTGTGTGTGTTTGTGTTTGTTTGTGTGTGTGTGT
>NC_022021.1:11435173-11459514 GCF_000317375.1 Microtus ochrogaster
TGTGTGTGTGTGTGTGTGTGTGTTTGTGTTTGTTTGTGTGTGTGTGTGTTTGTCTGTCTGTTTGCCTGTTTGTCAGGGGAATGTTCAGGGAATCCTGTTTGATTTCTCCTGGGAATGAATATTGGAGTTATTGTGAGACACTGTGAAATTTCCTCAAACGAATGAAACTACTAAGGCAAATGTCTCTTCCAGTTGTGTATCCAATGTATAACCATCATCTCATAGAGATAACTGCATTAATTACCATGTTCACTGCAACATTATAATAGCTAAGGTATGGAAAAAATCTTGGTGTTCATCCATAGAAAAGTAGAGAAGGAAATTATCACATATACTAATACATACAGTGCAGTCCTAGTTACCCTTAACAAGAGTTTTTGACATGTGAAACAACATCGATAATTCTACATCTGCACATATCATTTTAGATATATGTGAAATTAAAGTATTTGCAAACATATAAACCCTTAGTAGAATAGGGATTATTGGGGCATTCGCTGGCATGGCTTCTATATCAGTTTCAGAGAATGGTCATCTACAGAGGGATTATACAGCATGAGCATAGCAGCCAATCGTATTAAACTGTGTATTAGGAAATTGCTAAAAGAGCCCATTATATATAGTTAAAAGCAAATATATGTATATATATATATATATTACATCATAAACTCTATAATGTTCAGATAATTCTAAAGTAAATTCCACAATAAGAGGGAAAACATGTTTGGCTTCATTTTTTTTCATAAGAATATATTTTAAAAACAAAATGAACAAAAAATCAGCTAAAGATAGTTAATACTTCATTATAATTAATCCTTATGATTCAAAGGCAAAATTATTTTGCAGTGGAAACAAGAAACTTCACAGATAATAATATCAAAATGTAATATGTCAAAAGAAATTAGATTGCCTGGGTCTAGAAAGTGGAGGACAAGGTAAGGATAAAACATAAATCAAACTATGGTTTGGGAATACAAAGTCATCTGTTCAGAAACATCTCAACTTCAAAGTTTTGAAGTTGAGGAAAATAAGGTCATAAATTAGATAGAAGAGGCTCAACAATCTATGAACCTGCTCTTCACTCATGTGAATTTCACAGGCCTGATGAGAACAAGTGTGCAGTGCCAATTGGGGTAGGAGAAATGTAAAGGAGTTTTCCTCATCCAAATTCGTGTAGAGCATTCTAATGATGGGAAATTGAAACAACCTGTGGGTTTACCTGAAATCACTGATGGGGACATTTGTAATGTATGCTATGTTATATAGCATTCATGTATCATTGCAATTTATCAATAAAAAGCATATATTAATTATTTTGCCATAATCATGTTATTTTGATCTTTTTTATCTGTTCTTACAGGACAATCCTTCCCTGGATTAACACAAAAGTAGAAACCATAAGGCCATGCAGCTGAGCAAAATTTCTTCGATCAATAGAACAGACTGCACCTCATCCATAAGCTCCAACAGAATCATTGTGCTAACTAGACTTTCACACCATGATAAAGTCCATTTTTAAAATAAATATTTTAGGGGCTGGAGAGATGGCTCAGAGGTTAAGAGCACTTCCAGATGTCCTGAGTTCAATTCCCACAATTCACATGGTGGGTCACAACCATCTATAGTGAGATCTGGTGCCCTCTTAGGTTGTGCAGGCATACATGTAGGCAGAACACTGTATATATAATAAATAAATGAATAAATCTTTTAAACATATTTTAAAGAGAAGAACTATTTATTTATTGGATGTTGACTGAGGTTTCTGATCCACCCAGTCCTGCAGCCATTTAGTCCTAAAGAAATATATTGAGGTCTACATTAATTATAAAGAAATTGGCCCAGTAGCTCAGGCTTTTTATTAATTATTTCTTATAACTTATATCAACCCATAATTCTTGTCTGTGTTAGCCACGTGGCTTGGTATTTTTTCAGTGATGCAGTCACATCTTGCTTTGTGCCTGGCTTTCTTTGTGTATGGGTGACAACTGCAGACTGATTCTTTCCTCTTCCCAGAATTGCCCTGGCTTTACTTCCTGCCTGTTTGCTGTTGCCCCGCCTATACTTCCTGCCTGGCTACTGGCCAATCAGTATTTTATTAAAAATAATACAAGTGACAGAATAAAAAAACCATTGTCCCACAGCAATTGGTTTCATAAGTTGCTGTACATAAATGTGGGTCTTGATGGTGGAGTGGCTCATGTCATGTCTAGGAAAGAGAGACATTTCCTTTCTGTTTGGTTTTTCCATTCAGTTTCCCTGGGAGCTTATTGGAACTGACCAATCATGGTTTTCCTATGTGAACAAAACCTCCGCAGATGCAGCCTCCATCAGAGGAGTGTTTTACGAATCTTCTAGGCATTTTTTTCAGTAAAATCATATTGATAATCAAGATTAAGCACAGAGTTACAATCATCTCTGTCAAGCAATCAACCAAAGTTGACTTTAGTTTTGGGAACCATTTCCTTGCTTTATTCCTCAATCATAAGTTCTTTCCTCCATTCCATAAGATAAAACTCCCCAGTGCTGACCTCATCAGACTGTTCCTCTTCAGAGCCTTCAGTGACTTCACCTCAGGCCTCATTCTCTGGAAGCTACTCGTCTAGCATTCTGGTGGTTTATTAATTGCCAGTTAAATGCAATGTATCTACAATATGTCCATGGAATTGTGTTTTCTTTTCCTAGTGTTTCTCTTAGGTCTGTCTCACATTCCTGGAAACATGTTGAGAAGCTCATATTCCCTTCTACCAATGCAGGCATTGACACTCTCTGTGATAGTCACTTCAGGATTTACACTGTGCTTAAAAATGCCAATTAGTTAGATGAAAACAAAATCATGATATAAGATAGAAGAGCTTAAGAATATGTGAATTAAAAAATTTTAAATAGGTGACTTAGTCAACCACATAATTTTCATCCTTAAATTTAAATATCATGCCTGATGTTGTAGTTATATTTACAATACAATATAATGCCTTGGAGAATATTCCAGAAAATTACAATTTTTTCCCTTTTGGGATTTAACTGAGACATTTTACCCTCATTATTTTTAAGCATTTATTTCAGTACCATAGTTTTCTATGTTTCCATATTCTTTAATGTTGGTGTTGCTATAATTTCCTGTGTAATAGCTCATTTGAGGTAATTTTCTTCTTTCACAAAATTTTCTGAGACATTATTCAAACTAGCTTAGTATAGCATACCTATAAAATAAAAATACAAACAAAACAGCTAATTTTCTGGTCAAAACACAAAGTATACTTCAAAAAGTTGGACCTTTGCTTCTTTTTTTTGTATGTTCACTTGCTCATTTTAAACAGAATCATAATATGTAATCCAGGTTGACTTGGAATTTGTTGAGAAGGGCACTTTGCCCTGAAACTCATGATGTCCTCTATCAGACTCCTAAGGGCTGGAATTAGAGGTGTGTACCATCATCCTTGACTTAAACATCATTTGTGGATGCTGTGGAGGCTACAGTAACTTCATCCTATAGCTAGGTGAATACTCAGATACTGAGGTCGATTTTCCATTGCTAGACTGATAAATAGGAAAACAAGTCTTTGTAATATAGAAAGCTTACCTGCTGAAGTAGGCTCTTCTTCATCTGATGCTATATTAAAGGGATGGAGATGAAGCAGACAAAAAAGGGGGATGGAGTAGGCAGCGGCAGGGGAAGGGGAGAAAAAGAGAAAAAATTGAACATTAATATGCTGCATATTTTCAAATAATCACTATTAGCCAATGCCTAATAATTTTGGCATACACTACAATTTTTTAATCATCTAATTGCGTATAATTAATTAGAGGAAATGCAAATAAATGTATGCATTATTTAATGTATGTATTTATTAGAAAGGACAATTTTATTGTTCTAATTTAGTTCATGAAGTTTTAAACAGTTTTTCAAGACATTAGTCATATATAATATATAGATGCTGGGAATGGACTCCCCTGTAGTTAACAGGCTTCCAAAGAAGTAGGCAAGGGAAGAAATAAGCCAGGCCACGGTGGTGGTGAGATTCTTCAGGCTGAATAACTAGCAGTCGGAATGATTCTTTATCTTTACATAATTAGGTAAGCGGGGAGAGTTGCATGTTGACCTAGAACATAGATCATAGCATTTTTGTTTCTTGACATGTGTTTAAATTTTTTCTCTTGCACATCTGGGGTCATAAGATTAGTCATCATTGATAAACAGAGTTATCCTTTATAATAATTTTTACTCATTAACCCCATAACCCAATTTATAAGAATTTAGAGGCATATGACAGCCAGTTTTCAGCTTGGTAGCTCTTGTGTCTTCAAGGATGCTATATAGAAAATAAATCTTCAAGCTAGCGTGCACAGATGGCCACTTTCTGAGTGAGCAATGTATTATTAACTCTTAATGGTCAGAGTGTCCATGAAAACTACTTAGGTCAAAGATACTGCAGTTATTATTCAAATTCTGGCATAATACAATGTTTTATACTTTATATCTTTCTAGAATTGATTTTTCTATCTAATCCTGTCATTCTTTTGTTCCTTAATCACAGGACACACAGTGGTCCTGCATGAGCTAACTTTTATAAGAAAGGGAGGCACCTCTTTCTTTTATCATCTTTCCACACCATTCTTTGTCCATCAATATAAGTTCTTCTGTGGGCTAAGGTAATTTCAGCTAATCTACCTTTGTTGTTGTATATGCCACGGAATTGCTTGAGTGTGTAGAAGGAAGAGGCTTGTAATGTGAGCTGTGGCCAACTCTTCTAGCCCACCAAATCATGTTTACCTTTTAAAGTTTACTTTGTTTTGATTATCTTGTTCTAGAGCAAGGACAGGGGTAGATGCTATAATATCTCAGACTGCCACAGGGAGATCTCTGGCTTCTAAATGTACATTACAACTTTCAAGGTATAAGGAAGACCTTCAAATAGATAAAAATATCACTAAAAGAGGAAAAGGTAGCATGCCCAGGATTTTCCTGGTGGAAGCAGTGCTCCTGGAGGAAGGCAAAAATGAGTGATAGGAAAATTTCCATCATTCCAATATCCCCAATTGTACAAATATTAAAAGTCTCCCAAGCATACAATATTTGGAATTCAAAACCAAAGGCAGACATCATGCAGCTCAGCTTTGCTGGGTCTTTGCCAAGTAACTGTGCTAGCTTTATGATATTTGCTGGTCCCATGAGATATGACTATGCCATCTCAACCTTTGTAATATTTTAACTTAAGGGTTTTTAGATCTACTAGCGTGGCTGGTAGTACATTTCTCAGTCCATGGAATACAGTTGAAAGGACAAAAATAAAAATAAGCACAACTCAACTCCCACCATTACTCCCAACGAAGGATTCACTTTTCATTTTCTATTCAGTTAAAAGTCTTATTAACAGTAGCAACTTTTACTCTGTGTGATAGAACATGCTTATTAAACCTACTGATTCAAAACCATGGTGACTATTTGTAAATTAAGTTCAAGTGCCCATGCACTGTGCATAGCCTGTCTGTTATTTCCCTATCCCATCTTCTCACCCAAACACTGAAGCATATACATTTAGTCATTGTCATGTACCACACACACTTCAAGAATCAGGAATGATAAATGATACCATGATAAAGGCATGAATGTGTACTTGTTTCCTTGTCTCACTGTCTGCCCATGGCTGACCTGGAATTGAAAGTTGGCCTTGAACTCACAGAATTGAAGTGATTATATGTCCTAAACCCCCTTACCCCAAGTGTAGGAATTATGACACCCAGCTTTATGGATACAAATTTTAAAGAATGCATCCAGATAATCTTCTAATATATTCTTCAGCCCACATAAAGATAAAAATGGATACTATAAAAGCAGAGATAATAATATGAAAAAAAAATCCAACTGCAGTATTTCACAAACCTAGAACTGATGCTTGGCCTCTCTGTCAAGCTAATTACTCAGAATCCTTTTAAGCGGCACTAATTTGTAGAAGGATTGAAATATTGATATGTAATATCACTATGTGGCTATATAAACCATAGCTTCTTACAGTGTTAATCATGCTTTTGAGAGCAGTGAGACTACAAGCAGTAACCTAATGTGTGCATGTTGGGAGGAAACACAGAAAGGGTAAGAGTGAAAAGCAGAGGTCACATGAGCAGTTTCCTGATTTCTCATGCAATCTACCTTTTTAGCTTTATTTTCCTACACACATACTGGCATACTGGGTAGTGGTGTGTCTGCTCTGTGCATAGGAGCAATTTTCCCAGAATATTATCATGGGATAATATATCAAAAGCTAATACTATTCCACTTGATTTACCATGCTTTAAAATAAAGGAATTATTAAATTGAATGGTTTATCCCCTTTCAAGCTTTATCCCCACTTGATTTGCTAACTAATGTATCTTGTATAACCAGGAAATGTTCTCCACTCCTTCCATTAAAGTCCCAGCTCTACTGGCTACATTTGAAACACGCTTACTTTGGGTCCTTACACTACTTTCCACACCATTTTGGCTTACATCATGGGCACATAAAGAAATAGAAAGAGCAAACATGGTTGGCACACATGACCTTAAAAACATAAATATTTAAAAAGCTGTTTCCACTTCATCATGTCCAAAATATACCATAACACATTCACAGAAGAAAGTACTGATAACTTCCTAATTTCTTGGTAGGAAATTGTCAAGAAGACCTGTAAAAAAATTTGACTTACATAGTTCATTCCAAATATCTGGATATTTAAATGGTTAAAAGTAAATACACTTGTAGCTATTCATGTTACATTATTAAAACAATTTAATTCTCAAGGCAACCAATAGTTGAAGATTAGTGAGGTTGCACAGTTTCTACAGACTTTAAAATTTGTGGAAAACTGTCTATTTGAATTTGAGATGATATCAGTTTGACTTAAAAACTGTGGTCTTTCCTTAAACCTTATTGCTCAGCAAATGCTGATCAGTGCCTTCTCAGAAAAAGTAGAAAAATAAATGACAAAGAATCTCCCCCCCCCCATGGAAATTCATTTATTTATTTATTAAAGATTTCTGTCTCTTCCCTGCCACCTGAATAAGCCTGGGATAAAACCGGACTCGCTGAACATAGAGGACAATGAGGACTACTGAGAACTCAAGAACAATGGCAATGGGTTTTTGATCCTACTGCATGTACTGGCTTTGTGGGTGCCTAGGCAGTTTGGATGCTCACCTTACTAGACCTGGATGGAGGTGGGTGGTCCTTGGACTTCCCACAGGGCAGGGAACTCTGATTGCTCTTTGGGCTGACTAGGGAGGGGGACTTTGTTGGGGGAGGGGGAGGGAAATGGGAGATGGTGGCGGGGAAGAGACAAAGAATCTCTTGAAATTTTTTTCATTACCATTTACAAATTGGGACATGAAATAAGGACTGTCCAAATTCCTCGTATTATCAACTGGGCTTAAGCCCAAGTAGAAATAAAATAATGAAACAAAAATCTAACATTGGGGGTGAGGTGATAAGTCCTTTTGGGGACTTCCCTATGCCTTGTGCAATGCAGGGATATAAACAGAAAAGTGAGAGCCTGCCTATAGATACACAGAGCATGAAGAAGCAGCTATATACAAAGATGAAATAGTAGAATTGCTAAGTCTGTTTTGAATACATTAGCCAGGATTTACAGCCTCTAGAAAGTTCCCAAAAGGCACATATAAACATAATTATTGTTGTGGTTGGGTTCTGCTTGATATTAAAACCAATGTTTAAAAAAGTACAAAGTAGGCCAGACAGCACATGCCTTTAGTGCCAGCAATTAGGAGGCAGAGACAGGTGATTCTCTGAGTTTGAGGCCAGCCTGGTCTACAAAGCAAGTTCCAGGACAGCCAGGGTTACAGGCAGAAACCCTGTCTCAACAAATAAAAAAATAGTAAGAAGTTCTCAAATTATATTTGGTTTTGGTATACCTTAAAGTATCTTGACCACAAATGGACAGTATAGAATAACAAGGAGCAGAGTATTGTGTAGGGTTTTATTTCTATGAAGCCTCTAACTTGATTTCCAACAATATTTAGGTTTCATTAAGAAATACACATAATTTTAATATATACAAGTTCACCAAGACACATATATTAAAATTAGTTTATTTAACTAATTAGTAGCTATATAGTTGTATTAAAAGGCTCTGTGTAGGTTAATTATATCACAGAACAAAACATCAAAAAGTATTAAGAGGTGGTAACTCAAGTCTCAGGATAAAAGTAAACCTTAAAGTTGATATCAGACGTCTGAATAATGTCATTTCCAAAAAACTTGCATCATAGACAGTACTGTCAGACTAGCCATGTGACTTGTGCTCTTCCCTTTTGCTCCTTAGAGTCAGTCATGAACTCACTGGTTAGGAAAGATGTTGATCTGACCCCAGCCAGTCTTGTTTAGTTCTGGAAATTAATACACAAGCACTAAGCAAAGCAACTGATAAAGTAAGAGTTGGTCATGTCAACTCTTAAATGCACAGCAATTCGTGTGATGTTAGGAAGACAGTCAGTAAAGAAACATCTGACATTCAGGAATTAACTAAAGACTGTTCTTTCATCAAGCATAGCAAACTCTCCCTTGGTGTTTGCTAAAATGTTATAACGTTTCACACATCTTTTGAATTTGAATTTGAATTTTGGGAGTTATCCCAGGCTGTTGCATTTTTAAAAGCTCTGCAGGTGGCTTTTGTGAATACTACGTTCTGAAAATGATGGCAGTAGACCATCAAAGTTGATTAACTGGAAGGAAGCCATGGGTCCAGTTGGTGTAAGTTTTATAGTAAGTTAGAAGCAGGGAAAAATAAGTAAAATAAAATCACTTTGAAATATATATATATACTTTCCAAAACGTCTCTGGCAATCTAGGAAGAGGTCAATTCGACATTATAAGAAGTGCAGAGTATATAAGAATTTCACCCAGTGGATGAGATATTTGAAAGGAAAATAAACAAATAAATCAAAAACTCCTCTTTATAAAGAATTTTGCATTCATTTTAAGTCTTTAGTAATACTACAGCATGCATGTAAATATAGTAATAATATGCAAAGCTAATCACATATACATATCATTTGCGTGCCCATGTCTTAGATGGTTACTAGTCTTCCCTATAAACAGAACTTCTTAAGACAAGACTGAATCTAATTTTGCTTATCATATGAGAAAGGATTTCTATTCTAGAACCTGAAGCAGAACAAGAGTTCAAAGGCAAATGTCCAAGCACAGTAAAGTTGGAGAGCCTTTTAATTCAGTCATTTTTGTTACTCAATAAAGCTCAACTGCTTTCTTATACAATAGTACTAATAGGATAAAAAGAAAGCTTTGAATGATCATCTACATTTTGTTATACAAATCTCTATATATTTAAATAGATTATTTCAATAACTAAATTTAATTTCTTGTTATGGATCAAGAAAGGAACAGTATTATATTTGAAAGACAAAGAGTACTCTACTGACATCTGATGTGTGGATAATTACATCTGCAATTGTTAAGAATACTCAGAACACATCGAACAATAGTGTGTTAACAGAGTAGGTTAATTACAAGGACCACAACATGCATTTTTTATGTTTGGCAGCAATAGAAGTCATATGGGCTTTACAGCTAATTATATGCTGAATTATTTTAAATACCCTTGACAGTGAATTTAATAGTAAAGGGTACAAATAAAGAATAAAAGATAAAATGGAAACTTTGGTTTTACTATTTGCTGTTCGCTAAAAAATTTATTTATGAAAATAACTACAAGTCTTACAGTTGAGTAGTTTTTATAGTCTACATGATATTACAGCTTTTATTAAAGACATGTTTTCTTAGTTAACAATGGTTAAGGTGTGTTATATCATAAAAGGATATACAATTAAATATTCTAATGGTTCTAAAGCATGTTTTGTTTAATCACTCAACCCTCTTCACATATGTAAAGTTATTTCATCTTCTTGGGTTAATTTCACTTCATACCCAGTCACTTACTTAGGGGCAATTAGTATCCAGAATAAACAGTTACTCCCTCCCACTCTCCAGTGACACTTACACTATAGCCTAGAAACCATAGCAATTAAATACAGCCCCAAATAATTTGTAGGCTTGTTTTTTTTTTTTTGCAGCACAGTATCCTTATTTTAAGGGTAATGGTTATATATTAATTTCATATAGTGATCATAATTGGGAATGAGTAAATGGTTTTAAGTAGTTATTCAATTATAGAGATGAGAAAATAAAATCCAGTGGTTAAATTTATTGACATTTTGTAAAATCATTACCCTGTTAAAGTGATGGTAGGAAGTTAAAGCAAAGGTATCTTGAAATGACTGATGGTCAAATAGAAAGACATTTCAAGGGATAAAACAGATGAGAAGTTATTGAAATTATCCCTGACACTTACTCATTTTCAATAGAATTAATCTAGTCATAATATTTGGAAAATTGAATATGAAAGAGATAACTTGCCCTATAGGAAGAATGATTAATGAGGCCCAAAGTACCAGGGACCTGAAATTATCTGTTCTCTCTATGCATTATCTGCTCTCTCTATGAATGTGGTCACAGCAGCCGAATTATGTATTTGACTCTGTAAGTGGTGGGGACAGATACCATCAGATTCCTGCTCATTGGACTTAATTCTGTCAGAAAGACTGTTCAATTCAACCTCAATTCATTTCCTTAAGTCTGAACAAATGACCTAATGTACCAAGCAAATGTGTTAAAAGCAAAAAAAAAAAAAAATCCTACAATGTGAGGAAAAGATCCACAATGCTGGTACAAAACTCAGTGACAATATCCACTTAAGGAAACCACAGAATCGAAGAACATATAATATTAATGCTGGTTAAGACGTGCTGGCAGAAAGACAACTGTGATAGCGAGTTAGTGTTTGCAATAGAAAATCAAATATTTATCAAATCATCTGAGTTAACTCAAAGTGCATATATAATAAATTTTAAAGAAACTGTACTAAAAATTTAGAACGTATACAATTCTTTAAATATGTGCTATCTATAATATAACAGATTCTAAGACCATGCTACAGAACCTTTTCTACATTTTATTAACATTTATTGTGTGAGCATTCATGTGCACGCATGTTGTGTTGCATACGAAGAAGTCAGAAGACAGTCTTCAGGACACGGTCCTCTTAATCCATGAGTACAGTAAGTGCACACAGGCTATCAGTCTTGACAGCAATAGCTGTTAATCTCTGAATCAGTTTATTGGTTCATATTTTAAAAATCTGAATCATATTACACATAGTGCTTGTATTATATTTAGTGAGTAGTTGCCTAAAGACTAATTGCTCAGTTTACGACTATAGCATATTATATTGAACTGTTTGGTTTAAGATACTTGTATAGATTCTGCTATGTCTTTTGTGGAAGAATATGTGTCTAAACAATATCAAATCCCATTAGAAACATGATAAAATATGAACCATAAGTATTACTTAGTAAGTTCATTAAATATAGAACAAACTACAATCTTAAACATAATACAAAATATTCATGTTTTATTAAGTAATGAGTTAAATTACTCTATGTTATTAACCTTTTTCTACAGCATACATTTAATTAGATTGGGCAATATTATATATAAAGCTTCTTCCCATGGGATGTAATTTATTTTTGTAATGGTAACCATAGATGAGGTAGAACTAAAACATTCCTTACCCCATGTCTCTGTAGCACAAGACACAAGTGGCTGAGTCTTATTAGTTGCAATCTTAGATTAAAGGACAGGGCTCTCTGTCCACAACAGCATTTTGAAATGAAGAGTACATGTCTTTGTGGCACGATTGAGCATCCTTTGGATATATACCCAAAGGTGGTATTGCTGGGGCTTGAGGAAGGTTATTTCCTAATTTTCTGAGAAATCACCACACTGACATCAAAAGGGGCTGTACCACTTACATTCCCACCAGCAATGCACGAGTGTTCCCTTTACTCCACAACCTCTCCAGCACAAGCTGTCATCAGTGTTTTTGATCTTGACCAGGTATAAGATAGAATCTCAGAGTTGTTTTGATTTGAATTTTTCTAATGACTAAGGACGATGAACATTTCCCTAAGTGTTTTTCAGCCATTTTAGATTCCTCTGTTGAGAGTTCTCTGTTTAGGTCTATACTCCATTTTTTTTTTACTGGATTATTTGTTCTTTTGATGACCAATTTCTTGAGTTTTTTGTGTATTTTAGAGATCAGACATCTGTCTGATGTGGGGTTGGTGAAGATTTTTTCTCATTCTGTAGGGTATCATTTTGTCTTGTTGACCATGTCCTTTGCTTTACAGAAGCTTTCTAGATTCAAGAGTTCCCATTTATTAATTCTTTCTCTCAGTGTCTGTGTGGCTGGGGTTATATTTAGAAAGTGTTCTACTGTACTAATGCATTCAAGTTTACTTTCTCTTCTACAAGGTTCAGCGTTGCTAGCTTTATGTCGAGGTCTTGCATTTGGACTTGAGTTTTGTGCATGGTGATAGATATGGGTCTATTTTCATTCTTTTACATGTTGATATTCAGCTATGCCAGCACCATTTGTTAAATATGTTTTCTTTTTTCCATTTGATATTTTTGCTTCTTTGCAGTTCTTGTCGTACAGGTCTTCCACTTGTTTGGTTAGAGTTACTCTGATATATTTTATGCTATTTGTGGTTATTGTGAAGGGCTATGTTTTTCTGATTTCTTTCTCAGTTTAGGGCATATTCCTAACGTTTGATTCATGTAGAGATACTCAATCTACTATGACAACACCGTTCCTGGGTTGGTGGGCCTGGCCATCATAGGAAAAGAAGTTGAGCAAACCAGGGCAAACACATAGGTATCAAACTTAACATCCTTTCCTCTTCTGTTCTTACCTTCTTGTTTCTGCCTTGAGTTACTACTATCTTAGAGTCTCTCAGTGATGGACTGTAACTTGGAAGCCAAACAAACCCTTTCCTCTCTAAGTTATTGCTGGTCAGGGTATTTATTGAAATAACAGAAACTCAACTAGGATATGTGGCAATTCTATTTTTAGTTTAAATAAAATATCTATAGGAATTTCCATAATGGCTGCTTCAGCTCCCTTTTCCTAGGTCTTTACTATCATTTTGTCCATTACTTTGAATTCTTTATTGTTTGATTGTTTTTGATGATGGTCATTGTGTCTGAGGTGAGATGGATTATCAAAGTAGTCTTACATTTCCTGACAGTTAAGATGTTGAATGCCTAAAAATTTATTTACTGATATTTGTGTTTGCTCTTTTGACGGAAGTTTGTCCATTTCCTTAGCTCATTTATTGATTGGCAGTTAGATAATTTAGTGTTTTGTTTGTTTGCTTGCAGTTCATTATATTTTCTAGACAGAACTTTTCTGACTGAAATGTAGCTGTTAAGATAATTCTCTGGGGCTTTTGCTCATTCTGCTAACAGCTTCCTTTGCTATGCTGAAACACTTGAATATCATGAAATGCCATTTGTTAATCCTTGGGTGTTTTCCCTCAGCAATTAGAGTCAGTTAAGAAAGTTCTTGTTGCCTGGTGATGGTGGAAGCCATGCCTTTAATCCCGGAAGTTGGCAGACTTCTGTGAGTTTGAGGACAGTCTGGTCTACAGAGCAAGCTCCAGAGGAGCCAGGGCTACATAGAGAAACCGTGTCTTGGAAAACCAAAAAACTAAAAGAAAAAAAAAAAAAAGAGGGAGACAGAGTTCTTGTCTATGCCTGTATCTTAAGTGGTTTGCCTTAGTTTCATAATTTCATGTTTTACTGATGGCATCTTTTCTAGTTTGCGTGGAAATAAGCCAACACAAGGAGGAAAGTATTTATTTCAGCTTTTAAGATCCATTTATCAGGAAGTGAATTAAAAGTGGGAATTCAACTTTGATCCTGGAGACATGAAGTGAAGCAGATCCTGAGGGAAAATGCTTCCTCACTCCTCACATTCAGACTTCTGACTCAAGTCTTGTTGTCCTTTCCCTTTTTATGTGTCTTAGTAACACGTAAAACACTACACATGCCGGTCCTGACATTCAATGTCTTCTCACTCTTTCTCTACAATGCCTACCCACTGTACCATTGCTTTCAAACCTCCATTGCTGAACTTAACCGCTTTCTCTAAAAAATAATAAAATAAAATAAAATGACCATTTTTTCTCTTCAGCTCTATCTTGATCATCACAGCAACCTCTGATATTTATAGCTTGCATGAACTTCTGTTATTTATCTCCCAAGTGATAATAAAAATGTTCCTCTGGCTCCCAACTGAGTCATTTTTAAATATTATTTTATCAATGGTTCTAACAGGTTATAAAAAAAAGGAAAGAAAAAATTCTCAGAATCATATAATTGATCCTAGGATGTCTGTGCAGTTTCAATATCAGTTTCATTCTGCCTCATAGTGTTAGGCTAGTAGTGCACTTTCCATTTTTTTTCTACATAGAACCCTTTATGAAGTATTCATGTTCACTAAGATTGTTGGTATTACACACCACAATACAAGCCCTCACCAATAAAGTGATCAGAAAGACAATTGCTTCTGTCATATCACTGTGGTAAAAGAATGAATAAACATGAATAGGAACTGCAGAAAGTACATTTTTACATGTTAAACAATACTCTTTGAATAAACATGGACCTTTGCAGAAAAATCAAACAGGAATTGAACAGTATTATAGATAAATCCTCCTTATGAATATAAATGCAAAAACATTCAATGAAATTTTTGCAAACCTAATCAAAGAACACATCAAAAAGATCATCCACCATTATCAAGTAGGCTTTATTCCAGAGTTAAAATATGGTTAAATATACTGAAATTAATTTTAAAAACTACTATATAAACAAAGTGAAAGAAAAAAAAACATGATTATCTCATTACATGCAGAGCTGGCCTTAGACAAAATCCAGTATCCCTTCACGTTAGAACTCCTGTACAGATTAAGGAAGGGTAAAAGGATATACCTAAACATAGATCCATAGGCACCATAAGCTTAGATCCAGAGAAACTCAAAGAAATTTCAACAAAATCAGGAACAAGACAAGGTTGATCACTCTTTCCATACTTATTCAATGTAGCGTTTGAAGTCTTAGCTAGAGCAATAAAGCAAGTGGAGAAGATCAGGGGTATACAAACTAGAAATTAAGAAGTCAGATTATCTTTATCTGCAGATGGTATGACATTATGAATCAGTGACCCTAAAAATTCCACTGAGGAACTCCTATAGTTGACAGTTTCAGCAAAGTAACTGGGTACAAAATTAATACATAAAAATCCATTCATTCTCTACTTACTTTTCTAATCCCCATGCCCCCACCCTGGCAAGTGGTATTCTTGTCCAACTTGGTTGCTGACAGGGTAACTCTAACCAAGTGAGTAAAAGATTGTATGCTAACAACTTCAAGTCTTCAAGAAAGAAAGTGAAGAAGATATGAGAAGATGGAAAGATCTCATGGAGATGCAGGATTAACATGGTAAAATGATAGTTTACCAAGCACAATCTTCAGTTTCAATGCATTCACTATCAAAATTCCAACACAATTGTTCACATATCTTAAAAGGATAATTCTCAACTTCAATGAAAACAATAGCAAAAATCAGAATAGCCAGAATAATCTTGAACATTAAAGAACTCCTGAAGTTTTACTATTTTTTGGTTTCAAGCTGTACTACAAAGCTATTGTTTAAAAAAAAAAAACAAAATAAAAAACAGCATGGTATTGGTGTAAAAACAGTCTTCTTGACCAAGGGAATAAAATTGAAGACATAAATTTAAATATGTTACCTATGGACATTTGATACTTGATAAAGAAGACAGAAAATATACAAATATACACACACAAAGACATCGTCTTCAACGAATGTTGCTAGCAAAACTTCATGTCTCCATAAAAGAACGCAAATAGACCCACGTTCATCACACTGTACAAAATTCAACTCCAAGTCAATCTAAGATTCAGTATAAAACTGTATAAAGAAAGTAGAAAATAGACCCTAACTTTTTGTGACAGGAGACAGAGTCCTAAACAGAATACTGATAGAGCAAGCACTAAGATCAACAATTAATAAATGGAACCTCATTAAACTAAAATCTTCTTTAGGGAAAGGACATTTTCGGGCTGGAGAGATGGCTCAGCCATTAAAGGCTAGGCTCACCACCAAAAACATAAGTGTAAGGACATTGTCAATTGGACATAGTGGCAGCGTACAGAATGGAAAGTTTTTTCCAACTCTGCATCGGATTGAGGACTAATATACAAAATACATAAGAACTCAAGAAACTAAATATCAAAAAAACAATAATCCAGTAAAAAAATGGTGTGCAGATCTATACAGAGAATTCTCAAAACAGAATACTCAAATTTTTTAACATCCTTAACCATCAGGGAAATACTTTGAGATTTCACTTTTTTTTTTTTCTGTAGCTTTCGAGCCTGTCCTGGAACTAGCTCTTGTAGACTAGGCTGGCCTCGAACTCAGAGATCCACCTGTCTCTGCCTCCCAAGTGCTTGGATTAAAGACCTGCGCCACCATCGCCCAGCTTGAGATTTCATAGTACACCTGTCAGTATGTTAACATCAATAAAAATGTAATACCTCATGCTGGCAAAGATGTAGAGTAAGGGGAACAGCCATTCACTGCTGGTAGAAATGCAAATTTGTACCACCACTGTGGAAATCAGTGTGGCAATTCCACAGAAATTGGGAAGAAATCCACCTCAAGATCCACTTTTGAGCATATAACCAAAGGATGATTCATTCTACCACAAAGACAATTGCTCGACCATATTCATTGCTGATCTATACATAATATCCAGAAACTGGAAACCTATATGTTCCTCAACTGAAATACAAATAGAGAAAATGTGGTACATTTATTTACACAATGAAGTAGCATTCATCCATTAAAAATAATAACATCATGAACTTTGCAGGAAAATGGATGGGACTAGAAAAAACTCACTTAGACCCAGAAAATAAATACAGCATGCACTCATTTATATGTGGATATTAGCCAGTAAATAAATAATAACAGGGCTATAATCTGTAGACATTGAAAGGTTAGGTATAGGAAAGGGACTAGGGTGTACTCGTGGATCTTCTGGGATGGGAAAATAAAATAGATTTTATGAGTGGATACGGGTTAGGGGAGGTGGGAACAAGAGGATCAGGTTGAGGGAGGGAATGAAGAAGAGATAATTAGAATTAAGGGACATTTGAGGGATGTTATGCAAATATAGCACAGCAGAAAATTCCTAAAATATGTGAAGGCAATCTTAATAAGGTCTCCAAATAATAAGGATGATAGAGTCCCAATTTTCCATCTCTTGTCACCAAAGGAAGTTTCCAGTGCTGGGATTGGATCACATACAATTGAGTTGTTGGCCAAATGATCCCATTGGAATCTCTAGCAATGTTGCTGGAGCTCCTCCACTCCTTCAGCCAATAGCTGCTGAGATACCAGCCCATTGGGGTGTGGTCTCTCTCTCTCTCTTTAAAAAAGCTGCCATTGTCCTCCCCTTGTTCTCTGGCTTCCGGCTCCGCTGTTGTCTGGGATGGTGATCTGTAAGTTTCCCCCCTTAAATAAATAACCATTCTATTAATCATAATTCCAAACTGGTGTGGGATTGTTTGTGACATGTGCCTTCACAACAGCACAGCTATTGTTGAAATAATAGGTTGCTCTACTCAAAAAGACAGCAAGGCTCCATTGCGGAAGACAACACCTGCACAACTCATTGAACATGGAGAGAGTCAAGCTTTGCCTACAAAGAATCTTCACATTTATGTTCTAGTGTCTTTGGTGTGGGAAGGTTCTCTGTAGGCTACCAAAAGAAAAAAGTACATACCAACTCAGCTACAAAATCTTTGAACTATAATGGTGTCCTCCTGAAAAATATGCTAGTGCAATGGTGGCGGGGAGCTTGAGGGAATAACCAACCAATATGTGTTTTGACTTGAGGCCCAATTTACAAAATGGACCGACCACATACCTCACACTTCTTGAGTGACCAAGAACCAGAGAATAGATAGGTCATAGAAAAATCAAATACTACTAGAGAAAAATTAAAAAAAAAACCTGTAGCACAATTAATAAAAACCGAGAGACAAACATTGAGTTTCAACTTGAGGTCAGAAAAGCCATATAACCAGCCACTAGCTCTTACCTCTACCTCAGTCTGAAATGGAAATCCTGTCTCCAGGAATCCTCAGAATGAGACTGAGAGCTGTCTCCTTCTGTCTTATATTCCTCTCTAATGCTGGGATTAAAGGTGTGTGCCACCACTTCATGGTCTATAAGGCTGACCAGGGTGACTGTTTTACTCTCTCATTTTCAGGCAAGTTTTGTTTACTAAAACACAAGTGAAATATCACTACAAGTACCAATAAAATGACTTTGATGATAGATGGTGGGTTGGTTCTTTATTTATTCATCGTTAGAGAATCTTTCTCCTGGAAGAGACAGGATCAAATACAGAGACCCACAGCCAACATAGCAAAGAGAAGGAACTTGGAACAGTAGCTCTATATGGGATGTCTCCAACATATCTGACCCTTGAGAATTCAGGGAATCTTAGGGAGGAGGGGGAAAGAGTGTGAGTGACAGAAGGGATAAAGAACAGCAGGACAAGGAGGCTCTCTGATTCAGCTCAGCCAAGATCATATGACCCGCATAGACAGAAGCAGCATCAAGTTACACCTTTCACTATTTTTAATCTTATGTTGAGTTTTGAAAGATAAAAAAATAGTGAAAGGTGTAACTTGAAGGGAGATGGAGTGTTCCTTAACATAGCTTTAACTCATACCAATAATGTACAAGACTGTCTTCTGGACTCTAATGTCTTCTGCAATGTTTTTTTGTCTCTTCAGCAATGGGCTAATGACTGCTATATAATTTTCCTGCTATTGAAATTGGGTCTAAAATGAAAGGCTTTCTTTCCTCAACCATTAGAACTTTCTTTAAAGGGAAATAGTGTGTCTATGTGTAGACATTAATCCAGTGACAATGTAATTTCCCTTTTTGCAATTTGTTTCCAGAGGCTCCTCCCCTCCCTGCCTTAATTGGAATGCCTTTAAAAAACCCAACTTATGCAAAGGAAAATAGATGCATTCAAGGCCATTTAGAGCTGATTTGACTTGTACTTCTTATCTTCACGTTGTTGTTTCTGAACTGGGCTTGTAGCTCAGGGATAGAATAAAAGTTCTACATGCACCAGCTCTGGATGTCATCTTCAGCACTAACTAACTAACTAACTACTTAATACATAATAAAAAATACATTTTGCTTTGTGAATGGACACTCTTAATATTTATTCATTGAAACTTTTAAAAATGGTGTAAGGAACAGGCCCTTCACAGCCTCTGAAAAATGAAATAAAGTTCAAAGCAAATGTGAAGGTGATATAGTCAACCTTTCATTCAGAAAGAAACTCTTCACAGGTCAGGGCACTCTGCTTCTCACATAAGAATTCCTCATGTTTCTTTCCCAGAGCTGACCTCTAGAAAATGATAGAATAATGTCTCTCGGCATGATATGACAGGCAGTGAAACACTGATACAACTATCACATCTTCCATGGTTCTTAATTTTTTTTTTTAACATTCTCACTTATGTAGTTTTCATTGCGGCAAGTTTGTCTACTGTAGAAAAATCTCAAATTTGTGGAGAGATTTAAAATGTTAATAAAGATGGCAATAGTCATCTGATATGGTTTAAGTACCAAGAAGTAGAATTGTGTCTTGTCTTTAGACTATGGTCTAGAACAAAAACCTGATTTTGTAAAAGGAACTAAAGAGTCAAGAATTAATTTCCTTTCCTTTCTGTGACACACCAGTAGGATAGCAGTGTTCTTATTCTCTTCCTGCCCAAAGGCTAGCCTAGTGGGCTGGGGAGCAGAAAGCCTCAGATGAGGAAACACACTTGTGGGAAATGTGAGTTGGGGAGGTGGCATGTGTGTCATGATGTATATTGAAAGCATCTTAGAATCAGAAAAAAAAAATCCAGGTAAATGTTTGAAGCCAAGAGAAGTCCTTAAGTCATTCTTCCAGCATTTCGTTTTTCTTTTCATTTAAGTGTTCAAACTGGGTGTAGGTCACATGTACTTGATTAGCATTCAGACTGTAAAAGCACACTTTCTTTCCTTAGTGAAATGATTTGCTCTCTGCTCAGGACAAGGAGACCCTCAAGCTGAATACAAGATGTGATGGAATGAAACAGAATTTCCTCTCATCAAATGACATTTCTACCAGTTAAAGAGCCTTTGGAAAATTGTGTAAAGTGTAATTATTGTTCCTTGAAATAATTCATTTGTGTTTAGAATTTTTGGTATAGTAACAAGTATTGCCTTCCGATGAGTCACTTTTATACATTTTCAAATCAGCTAGTTGTTAGTCCCATTGAAAACAATTAAAATAATTAATAGATTGAAAAATGGACTCTTGGATGGAGACTAAATAAAAGCAATTGAGAAAGGTACAACTTAGAACATTGATCTTCAAACGACAGGCCTGAGGTACTGAAGCATTATTTTAAAACTTCCCCAGTTGATGTTCAGGTTCTAATTTTGCATCTCATTTTGGTAATAATTTCAAACTTCAATAATAATGAACATTGAAAGGTTCTAGAATCAAGCTATTGGGGTAACTTTGATAACACTAATGAAACTGCACAGGAACAGATAAAGTAGTGCCTGGAGGCCTTCCCATCCTAGGGCAGACCACCTTCTTGTTTTGCTACCCATTGTTCCCCACAAAACCTTATAATTTGAGCAGGCAACTATTTATTTATTTTTTGTAGAGAGCTCTCACTTTTCTTACATATATGCTGTAATCACACCACTTTCACACAAAATATTCTAATTTAACAGTTGCGGCAGATGAGCTGCATTTTCCTTTGAGTTCATCTTAACAGTCAGCCATGTCATAGAAAGTCGTCTGCGGGGTTGGGCATGATCCCATTCACTTGCGGCCCAGAGCATCTTTTCCACTTATGCAGTCATTGTTTTCTGCACTGGGTAATGACTTTTGGTGCAACTGTGCACGTCGTTTTGCAGCTGCCTGTATCCCGAGGGAGGCATCTTATCTGGCGGTCACTGAGAAAGGGAAGATTATCTGCTGGGGGCTCAAGCAAAGCTGTCCGGGGATGTTGAATATACACGGTTAAATGGAAGCTTGTAGGGTTCCTATTTCCTTTATTTAATATTTATGCAAAGCCATACAGGGCTTATTGTTGATATACCATACCCAAGAACATAATATTGATGTGTTGTCATAAATTCTGACTTGGCATTCATTATATTTTTAGAGGAGGACCATTCTGCAGTCTTATAAAGAAAAATCAATCCATAAGTTATTTGCTTTAAGCATGCAAAGCTATATTCCTGAAAGGCTGACTCTTAATTATGCAAGCCTTACTTACATTATTCATAATTTTCAAATAATAAAACACAGGGTTATTTTCTCATAGCAAATGAGGTGATTTGTCAAATTATATGTTGAAAGAAAAATTTTTAATAACATCAAAATCTGACAGTTAAATTACTCCTAGTTTTTATATTCAAGCACAAGCAGAAAAATCTGATCTAAAAATAATAGGTCAGGATTTACCACACACTTCACTAATGTTATTAGAGACTGAAATGGTGGAAAACTATTCAGAGGTGTAGGTGTTTGATCTCTGTACACAGCTTTTGAATTGAGTAGAAGGCTTAACTATGTGTATTATTAAACTCCTAGATGGAACTTTCAATCATGTAAAAACTGTTTGAAGAACTTTGAACAGAGTGATTTGCTGAGTGTGTTTAAAGTGTTGATCCATGTTTCACAGATAAGTAGAGTAAAGCAAAGCACAGTCATCCATAGGTAGCTTTGGTGCGTTGGTCTTAGAAAGTGCATTCCTTCCCAGGAATCTACAAGGATGACTCCAGCTAAGACCCTAAGCAATAGAGGAGAGGGTACTTGAACTGGCCTTGCCCTGTAGTCAGATTGATGAATATCTTAAATGTCACCATAGAACCTTCATCCTGCAACTGATGGAAGCAGAGGCAGAGAACCACAGCAGAGCACTGGGCTGAGCTCCCAAAGTCCAGTGGAAGAGTGAGAGGAGTGAGAATATGAGCAAAGAGGTCAAGACTATGATGGGGATACCCACTAAAACAGCTTGCCTGTGCTAATGAGAGCTCACCAACTCCAACCGGACAAGGAACCAGCATAGGACCAAGCTAGGTCATTGGAATGTGGGCAACAGTTGTATGGCTGGGGCAGACTGTGGACACTGGCTGACAGACCAGGATTTATCCCTGCTGCTTTTACAAGCTTTTTGGAACCCATTCTCTTTAGTGGGATACCTTGCTTAGCCTACATATAGTATGGAGTTTCTTAGTCTTTCCTCAAAGCAATGTGCCTAACTATCCCGAGGAGCAGATGGAGGGAGAAGATGGTGTAGGTGGTGGGAATGGAAGGAGGAGAGGGACTGTGAACTAGGAATGGCATGTAAAATAAAAAAGGATAGTTTTTTAAAATAAAAAGTACTAAAAAAGAAAGTACAGCCATCCACATATATATATATGTGGTGCATAGGTCTTAGAAAGTACAGTCTTCCATTTGTGGCTGTAGTACATTGGTCTTACAGCATTCCATATGTAGCTGTGGGGTATATTGGTCTTAGACAGTACAATCTTACATTTGTAGCTGTAGTACATTGGTCTTACAGCATTTCATATGTAGCTGTGGGGTATATTGGTCTTAGACAGTACAGTCATCCATGTACCCATTTAAGACCCATTTATGACCCATGTACCCACTTAAGACCCGTTTAAGACCCATGCACCCATTTAAGACCCATGTACCCATTTAAGACTCATTTAAGACCTATTTGTTTTAAAAACTCTGAGAGAACAAAACTGTGTATACTTCAGTCCCTTATAGAATATGAAAAAGCATTTGATTATTACATAGGCACACTCTTCCCTATACTGCAGCACCTTTACATGACACATTTTAACACTGTACAATGTGAACATCTGTCATGTTCATTATTTAGGAAATGCCATTCTTTAGACAATGTTTGGACATGCTTAGTACATTTACATTTTTAAGTATATTCTATTCATGGATGTCCTACTTCAAACACTTAGAACAGATTACAAACAGAAGAGGCAATATTTGAACACAGCCCAGCTCACTTCTGCTTCTTAACCACAATACCAGGTTGCATTTCTTTCTAGAACCAGTTCCTTCAGTTAGCTACATACCTCAGAATTTCATGAAACCTCTCCAGCAAATGGCAAATGTTATCCTTATATGTAATATATTTTGACTCAGGTTCAACCATTGTTTCTATATAACCTCATATGTGTAACTGGAACATGAGCACTATATTGTAGAGAAAGTCTGGGGTAACCTATGTAATAACCATTCTGCCCTTGAAGAAGAGTATATTACTTTAGTCTAGTCATTGCATTCATCACAAACTTCCTCCTCATTTAACTCTGAGATTGGTATTAGATCATCTTCTGATTTATAGGTCTGACATATAAATATGTTTCGTATACATGTGGTATTAGTATAGTATAAAATGAGGCAATGTTAATGGATAAAATATACCTTTGTCATTAGGCTATCAGTTAACCACATGAAATATTTCTGGCTTATGCCTTTCAGTGTTTCTTACTTGAAGACATTGCCACCATGCCTATTTGGCTGTGTGCAGTGAATCTATCCTTGCAGTATGTAATCAAGAAATCATTTCAGTGAGTAACACTGTTAATGTCTACGGGTGAATAATTAATGAGACCTTTGAAACAGAAGCTCTTGTGTAGCATATCAAGTTTGTCTTTTGTCCTGGACACTTGAGACACTGGTCGAAAAAAGGAAATTTACATATAGATATGTCCTTAGAAAATTTTCAGCTCTCCTGCAGATGGGCACACTATAAACACTGTGCCCAATGGCTCTCTGATCACAGCCCTGATTTTGCTGTGAAACTGTAATAAGGTAAATTCCTCATGTGTCTATATCAACATGCTAAATAAAAAAGGCACAGACTCTTATTTGAAATTTGCCATATTTTCCATTGATAGTATGTCAGTAAATAGATATGCTTATCATGATTCCATAATTTTCTGAGGAAATAAAGTTTTATCCTTTCCATTTGATTTTATATATGCTGTGATGGAAATCAAGATAATAAATATGAATTGTTGTCTATTTCAGTTTAATAAATTTTATATTTTCAAAGAACAAGATGGAAAGCTGTTGAATATGTACAGCCTGATAATGAGAGCCATTTCAAGGTTATGCAAGGCCAACATGCACTAAGGAACATGGGCTGCAGCAGCTTCCTGTACACTAATACTTTGAGAATATATATATATATATATATATATATATATATATATATA
>NC_022021.1:11461899-11466194 GCF_000317375.1 Microtus ochrogaster
GGGGGGAAGTTAGGGGAGGGAGAGTGGGAGGAGTGGGAGGCTGGGAGGAGGCGGAAATTTTTTTTTTCTTTCTTAATAAAAAAAAATTAAGAATAAAAAAAAAACAAACAAACAAAAAAAAGAGTAAAAAAGTTATCTTGAAATGTCACCTTTTTCTTTTCCTCAGGGAATGGGACTAAACAAACATTCACAAATATTGCCTTCTCCTTCCAGTTCTTCAACAAAGCACTGATGCCTTCATCTTTATTTCAATAACTTTGCTTACATAATTCACAAAGCAAATAACATGCTGCTAGTTCCTGTTTGGTGTCAACCAGTGTTGTGGACAATGGTGGAGCAGTTTCTAAAGTTTTCTCGCTTTTTTTTATCATGATCTTTATCTGTAAAAATATTTATTTTCTCTTTTTTTTTTTTTTGGCATGCACGACTTACAGTTTATTGAAACTTTTAAATCAGGAACGGAGGACAAGAAAAAGTCAGGCGGAGGGCAGCTCACCCAAACTCCTAAGACTCAATGCTCCAGGTTAGACAAAAAGCACCTCTGCCCTTCACAGTGCCCAATAGATGTGCTCTACATGATGTTACCCTCCCTGGATATCCAGGGCCACTAGATAGATCTAGAGCCCTGTTCCCTCCATGATATTCATTTACCACCCCTAACTGTCCCAAGGAGAGAAGTCGGAAAGCTAGAATTCATAAGCAACAACATGATTACCTCAGCTGACTTTGTCCTTGCATGGCTAGCATGGCAAGGCATGACAGAAATGCAGAAAGATGTTCCCTTCTATAGAACAGTTTTATATTCTGCACGAGAGGAAGCTGGTGACCATCTCGTCAGATCCTACCCAAATTTCCTAGCCTTAGTCCTTTTCCATTGTCCCCCGCCATGAGAAAATATCTCAGAATGAGAGAACTTCTAGAAAGAAAATAGTGGGAACTGCTGAAGCCTTATCTTTATCGGGCATTACATAATCAGCGCAAGACTGTCAGCATAGATTAGAGGAGAAGTGGATCTATTGAAGCCATGTGCTTTGAGATGTCATGTCAGCATCTTAAACATGCCATGTTTCAGCGAGGATACTAACACTGATATTCTTCCTCTTTCTACCTTTGTGTCAATACTGATGTGCAGAAAGGGAGTAAACCAATGCTGTCATGAGTCAATCTTCTTTTCTTGCCAGCCAGGTGATGTTAATGATTTTATCATTTCTGCCATCATTTGGTCTTCCTAGTCCACCTCAGCTAATCTGTAACAAAGGTGCTCTAGAACATCACTAAGATATTTTTGATTAGGCTGGGCCGTGGTGACACATGCCTTTAATCCCAGTACTCTGGAGATAGAGGCAGAAGGATCTCTGTGAGTTCGAGATTTACAAGAGCTCGTTCTAGGACAGGCTCCAAAGCTACAAAAAGATTTATTTGATTAAATGTTAATTTCTTCAAATACTTCTCCTAATTTTGGGGACTGATCTCTTATTTATAGTCTTACTCAAACTTACTGGAATTAATATCTATCTCGGCTAATTTTGTCTCTTTTAGATAATTTATATATGATCATAGTAATCAAGGTTTAAATGAAACAAAGGGGACAGAATTTTCTTATGTTATTTAATTATGCTTAGTAACAATGTGTTTTTAGAAAAATCAACAAATACACACTTTTTTTTTGTTTCTACTATGGAAATAAATAATTCCAAATAGAACTATCATTAAATGGACCTAAATCCACTGAAATTTGTTTCAATTGAAGGATACCATAATTAGATTTTCACTCTTTTTTACATAATTCTTATGGTATTAGATATTGTTTTTCCTTTTGTGATACAGGGTTTTGTTGTATTGCCTAGGCTAGCTATGAACTGGACATCCTACTACAGCTGTATCCCAATTTCTGGGATTATAAGTATGTGTCACCATGCTTGACTACAGGGTTTCAAATACAATGTCATTGTGCTTAAGAACTGAGAAGTCTCTACTGTTGCTTTTTCTGCAAATACCATTGAACAACTAACCCTAAAGGAAATTCTAGTTTTCTATTCCTTATAAGAGTATAAGAAGAACATTTTGTCCATTTAAAAACATATCTATTTCACTAATGATAGCGTTTTAAGACCTTGTCTTTATTGCTTCAAATTTAAATTCAAAAATGATTTGTTATAATTGGGACTATAGCTCAGTGTACGGTTAACTCACTATAAAGGAAGCAAACAGAAGATACAATTTCCAAGAAAAGAGGCATGTATTCATATTAAAATTCAATAGCAAAGGAAACACGCACAATAAGATCTGAGACTTTCAGGAGTGCTGAGCATATCTTAAATGTTTTAAAACCCACTGTAAGTCTTCTACAAGGCATATTTATGAAAGTGTTCAAGTGGGAAAAGATACATTTTCTAAAGATGAATATTATCACAGTGCCTGTGATTGCAGCTTTAAAATGATGCTGTCTTGCTATGTTGCCTAGACTAGCTCTGACTGCAGCTTCTGCTTTAGGCTCAAGAATACTTGGGTCACAGGTATTAGCCATAACAACCAGTCTTATTACTTTAAAATAGTACTTTTCATTTTCATAAATGTATAAAACTATGCATTTCATTAAATTCCCAATAATATTAATTAGAATAAATGAACACTTTGATTTTACATTGGAACTTTAGTTTTCATTACATTATTCTGAAATAAAATGATACAGCTTTTTTCATTTTAAACTATTTATATATTTTCTCTCTTTGTAAGATAAATAATCAGTTGATGGAGAAATTTCTCAGTGGTTTAAGAGCACTTGACTGCTATCACAGAGGACTTAAATCCATTACCCAGAGCCCTCACTGAGTATTACACAGATGCCTATAAGTTCAGATTGGGGGACCTGAAGTCCTCTTCTGTCCCAATGTGCACCCACTCACATAGTGAATACAGCATACATACCCCAGACAAATATACACACATGTATAACGCAAATTTTAAGTTTATAAGTAATAGTAGAGAAATTTGATAGGAGTAATTTTATTAGATTTTATAATCTAATAACTACAGTAACTACAAACCTTTGCATATATTTATCAATGTTTTTATTGACAAAGAAATCAAATTTTAAACATGCAATTATAAGAAAGGCAATAAACTAGCCCCAATACCCTCTTCTGTACTCCACACACACCTTTGCAACAAAAATGGATAGCTCATAAAATAAATGACAATTTCACTGGAGAGGTTGTGGGGAAAAAGGGAACACTCCTGCATTGCTGGTGGGAGCCTGCATTGCTGGTGGTACAGCCCCTTTGGATGTCAGTATGGCTACTTCTCAGAAAATTAGGAAACGAACTTCCTCAAGACCCAGCAATACCACTTTAGGGTATATATCCAAAGGATGTTCAATTGTGCCAGAAAAACTTCTGCACAACTGTGTTCATAGCAGTCATAGCCAGATACTGGAAACCACCCAAATGCCCCTCGACCAAAGAATGGATAAGGAAAACGTGGTTAATTTACACAATGGAGTACTACAGAGCAGAGAAAAATAATGACATCTTGAAATTTTCAGGCAAATGAATGGAGCTAGAAACCATCATGAGTGAGGTAACCCATATACCAAAAGACAATTATCACGTGTACTCACTCATAAGTGTTTTTTAAACATAATGGAAAGAAAACCAGCCTACTAATCATAATCACAGAGAACCTAGACAACACTGAGGGAGACATCCATGGATCTAGTCTTCGTGGGAAGGAGTAAAAGACAAGATCTCCTGAGTAAATTGGAAGCATGGAAACCATGTGAGAGGGTTGAAGGAGATAGGAGAGACAGGGAGGGAAGCAGGGAAAAATGTACAGCTCGACGACATCAATTTTCAAAAAAAAAAGTTTTCAAATGCAGTCTTTGGCACAGGCTATATGTGAAAAGTCCTCATTATTTAGATTTGCTCTTATTATTCTTGGACACTTCAGCACTGTTGATATTGAAGACAGCAAACCCAGAAGAGATCAGATGAACCATCTTTGAAATCCCATCTGCAAAAATTGATCTAGTGACTGTGGCTCACAACAAGGTGAGTATGTTAGAGTAAGATGTCAGAGACATGACAACTCATTCAGGGACAGGAAGATGCATTAGCAGGTAAAGTATCACAACCTGGATCTGATTCCCAAAAACCAAGGTGGAAGGAAAAAGCCAACTTCCAAAAGCTGTCCTCTGTCACTCTGTCATCTGGCTGTGTGCTGTGACTGGTACATGCCCACATTCTCTCTCTCTCTCTCTCTCTCTCTCTCTCTCTCTCTCTCTCTCTCTCTCTCTC
>NC_022021.1:11466294-11473946 GCF_000317375.1 Microtus ochrogaster
CTCTCTCTCTCTCTCTCTCTCTCTCTCTCTCTCACACACACACACACACACACAACAAATGCACCCAAACCATAAACACATGCATGAAAAATTCATTGATCAATAATTGTAAATATTTAACATCCACTCATTATGTTACAAAGCTATAATATGTACACATTATTAAAATCTATAAATGTTTGTTATTATCTGTTAATGACATACCCATTGTCATCACACATGCAAAGTATCCATCTTCTACTAATAAAAAATATCTCACAGCAAAACAGTTGTCTAAATGGTAAATACTAAATGTTCTTAATATGTTTATATATTATATAATAAAAATATTTATATTATATTCTGCTATAAATGAAAGCTTTAACAATAAATGGGTCCTCTTTTTCCCAACTGGAGAACAACTGTTTTCTGTACTCAATAATAATAAGGTGTGTTGATTTCCTATTTTGATTTTTTCACAAGCTAATATATAATTGCTAGATCTTTCTATCTGCAAACTAACATTATAAGCATAATGATTAATAATTAATTAAAAGCACTAAACTAAAAAGCTAATGAGTTTATAGGTATGCTATAAACATTATTTGATGCATAAAATAAAACTACTTTTTTGTAGTACTGCTAACAAGGATTAAAAAATGAACTTCTAGATGTATCACAGTCCCTGACTTCAAACACTAGTACAGAGTTACAGTAATGAAAACAACCTGTTAGTGGTATAAAAACAGACAGAAAGAGCAATGGAATCAAATTGAAGATCCACATATCAATCCACATACTTACAAACACCTGAATTTTGACAAAGAACCTAAAAATATAAAATGGAAAAAAAATAATTGGCGTTGGTATAACTGGAAACCAACCTGTAGAAGAATGCAAGAAGATCCATATCTATTCCCATATACAAAATTCAAGTTCAAATGGATCAAAGACTTCAACATAAAACCAACCATACTGAACCTCATAAAACAGAAAGTGGGATGTACAACATTGTCACACGAGACCACTTCTTAAATATAACCCCAGTAGCACAGACACTGAGCAACAATTAATAAATGGGACCTTCTGAAATTGAAAAATTTCTGTAAAGCAAAGGACATAGTCAACAAGAAAAAACAGAAACCTACAGAATGGGAAAAAATCTTCACCAGCCCCACACATACAGAAAATTGATCTCCAAAATATACAAATAAATCAAGAAACTTGATGTCAAAAGAACAAATAATAAAAAAATGGGTATAGGCCTAAACAGAGACCTTTTAACAGATGAATATCAAATGAATGAAAAACACTTAATGAAATATTCAACATTCGTAGCCATCAGAGAAGTGGAAATCAAAACAACACTGAGATTCCATCTGATACCTATCAGAATGGCCAAGATCAAAAACACTGATGACAGCTTGTGCTGAACAGAATGAGAGGTAAGGGTAACACCCTTTAATGGCAGTTGGAGAGCAAACTTGTCCAACCACTTTGGAAATCAGTATTGCAATTTCTCAGAAAATTAGGTAATGATCTACCTCAAGACCAAGCAATAGTACTTTTGGGTATAGACCAAAAGGATACTCAATCATACCACGAGAACATGTGCTCAAGTATGTTCATAGTAGCATTATTCATAATAGCCAGAACCTGGAAACAACCTAAATGCCCCTCAACTGAAGAATGGATAAAGAAAAATATGTTACATATACACAATGGAGTATTACTCAGTGGTAAAGAAATAATGACATCTTGAAATTTGCACACAAATGAATAGATCTTAAAAAAAACATATTTGGTGAGGTAACCCAGACCCAGGAAGACAAATACAATATGTACTCACTCATAAGTGGTTTTTAGACATTTTATATATTACCAGTGAAAACAAGTTGTCCCCAAAATACACATACATTCATGTCCAAGAAACTTGTAGAGCAAACAAGGTATTTTTTTTAAATACAGTTCTTTTGCTGGCAGGCTGAATTTTGACATAAAGCAAAGAAAAACCAGCCTACATTTCACAACCCCAGGGGACCTAGACAACAAAGAGGACCATCAGAGATACATACATGAATCTACACAGGCAGGAAAAAAAGACAAGATCTCGTGTGTAAATTGGGAGCATGGATATTATGGGAAAGGGTAGAAGGGGAGGGGAAGGAAGGGGGAGCAGAAAAAAATGTATAACTCAATAGAAAACATAAAAAAGAACAAGCAGCCCAATTATTGTTAGCTGATGTGCCTTTCTTGCCGGGATGAGTTGGTGACCAAGGGTTATGATTAATTTCCTGTGATTGTTTCTACCTCAATTCCTGAATTTTAAAAACAAAATTGTTGATGAGTTATAATGTACCTTAAAGTTTTAAAGTAGAGCTGACTGATTATTTTTATATACAAGTTTAGATTTATGATTCTAATAGGATAACTTATACCATTATCTTTTGAGACAAATAATAAAATGATTGGTTCTTTCTTTATAACTTCAAAATTCTGCCTTCCAGCAAAAGAACTAGTTGAAAAAAATACCTTGTTTGCTCTATAAGGAGTTGCTTGGACACGAATATATTTGTATTTGGGGACAACTTGTTTTCACCTGAAATACATAAAATGTTGAAGCATGTAAAGAATATGGAAAACATGCTGGTTTTTTGCTTGTATTCATTCACGTGAAAAATAGAATGTAGCTACACTGTGATTTTTATATGGATTAAAAGATTTTGTGAGGGTGTATAAGTAACATGGTCTGGAGACCCCTGATATATCTGTTTTTTCAAGTAAATTCAAAAATTCAAAATCAAGTAAAGTCAAACTTGCTGGAAAAGAAACATACAGGATTCGATATCGAGCCAAGCAGTTCTATTTGTTTACATACATATATTGGTTTAGAAAAGTAAGTAAATATAAATATAAAGATAATCTCTTGAGTTCTTGTTGACTGGGAGACCTCTGCAGTCATCTCACAAAGAAATTAGCTCTGGGAGAAACTATTTTAGACCATACAGAATAGTTAGCTTTCTTTATAATAATTTCATATAAGATGGACTAAAATATGTGTTACCTTTTCTTGGTCCAAAAGTAATATCAATTGGAGAATCTGTCAAGCATTTATAATATTATTTACGATAAACATTTTACTAAAATATAAATATATTCATTTGGTAATTAAAATTTGGAAATCTGAAGATAGCCTCAAACCTCTCAGGACTATTTAAAGTTTGTCATCATTCTGGTTTTGCACAGCCACTTACCAGAACCATCTCAGACAGAGTCTGATGGGGGACACTGCTTCATATTCTAGAACCAATCATTTTTTAAGAGATAAGTGTGAATATGGTTATTCACAGGACAGTCAAATGCACACTCAGCTTGCAGCTCTATTTCCAATGTGTCTTCATGTTTCTGGGATAAACAGCCTTTTGTTCCATAATGATGTAGGAGCAATGGAACCAATTAGAATTAATGAGCTTGGAGGGCCAGAAACTAAATAGAATTTTAATCTATTCTAGAAAAATAATAACAATTGCAAAATGAAAATAAGTTTGGCTGGGATGAGACAAAGAAGAGAGAATGGTAGAAGTGAATCACATGCCATTGTTTCTTTTCCCCTATGTGCTGGAAATGAGGAGCCTGCCTAAACACCAACCAGCCTGTGAAGATGCAGAGGCAGAACCAGTGTCACGATGTCTTCCTATGAACTGCCCCAATAAACCCATTTCTGTAATATTCTCCTTTTCCCCCAAAGACTGCTAGGTCTCATAGTACTACCAAATTCCAAGCTTGATATGAGTTAAATTTGTGCTCAATATTATCACCTTAAGATGCCTAGTAGCATACAGAAAACCATAAGATTAGGTTTAAATTATTTCTGTATTTTAATGACATATTCATCTTAAAGGAAAATTATCCTTGTGTTCAAATTCTACTGTCTTCTAGAATTCTATCTCCATATTTCTATTTATCTTGGTTCCTTATCTCAGAACTTCTCTTGGTTTTATCTCCCTTGCTCTTGGACTGGGAGGATCAACATAGTAAAAATGGCAATTCTACCAAAAGCAATCTATAGATTCAATACAATCCCCATCAAAATCCCATCAAAATTCTTCACAGATCTGGAGAAGACAATAATCAACTTTATATGGAAAAACAAAAAACTCAGGATTGCCAAAACAATTTTATATAATAAAGGATCGTCTGGAGGCATTACCATCCCTGACTTCAAACTCTATTACAGAGCTACAGTATTGAAAACAGCTTTGTATTGGCATAAAAACAGAGAAGTCGACCAATGGAATCGAATAGAAGACCCTGACTTTAACCCACAAACCTATGAACACCTGATTTTCGATAAAGGAGCTAAAAGTATACAATGGAAAAAAGAGCATCTTCAACAAATTGTGCTGGCAAAACTGGATGTCAATCTGTAGAAGAATGAAAATAGATCCATATCTATCATCATGCACAAAACTCAAGTCCAAATGGATAAAAGACCTCAATATCAGTCTGAACACACTGAACCTGATAGAAGAGTAAGTGGGAAGTACTATACAACACATGGGCACAGGAGACAACTTCCTACATATAACCCCAGCAGCACAGAATTAAGGGCCTCATTGAATAAATGGGACCTCCTGAGACTGAGAAGCTTCTGTAAAACAAAGGACACTGTCACTAAGACAAAAAGGCAACCCACTGGCTGGGAGAGCTTCACCAACCAGGCAACTGACAAAGGTCTGATCTCCAAAATATATAAAGAACTCAAGAAACTAGACCGTAAAAGGCTAATCAACCCAATTATAAAATGGGGCACTGAGCTGAACAGAGAATTCTCAACAGAAGAAGTTCAAATGGCCAAAAGACACTTAAGGTCATGCTCAACCTCCTTAGCAATCAGGGAAATGCAAATCAAGACAATTTTAAGACATCTTACACCTGCCAGAATGGCTAAAATGAAAAACACCAATGATAGCCTTTGCTGGAGAGGTTGTGGAGAAAGGGGTACACTCATCCATTGCTGGTGGGAATGCAAACTTGTGCAACCACTTTGGAAATCAGTATGGTGGTTTTTCTCAGGAAATTCGGGATCAACCTACCCCTGTACCCAGCAATGCCACTCTTGGCAATATACCCAAGAGAGGCCCTATCATAAAACAAAAGTATATGCTCTACTATGTTCATCACAGCATTGTTTGTAATAGCCAGAACCTGGAAACAACCTAGATGCCCTTCAATGGAAGAATGGATGAAGAAAGTATGGAATATATACATATTAGAGTACTACTCAGCAGTAAAAAACAAGGACTTTTTGAATTTTGCATACAAATGGATGGAAATAGAAAGCACTATCCTGAGTGAGGTAAGCCAGACCCAAAAAGAGGAATATGGGATGTACTCACTCATAATTGGTTTCTAGCCATAAATAAAGGACATTGAGCCTATAATTAGAGATCCTAGAGAAGCTAAATAAGAAGGAGAACCCAAAGAAAAACATATAGGCATCCTCGTGAATATTAACCTTCATCAGGTGATGAAAGGAGACAGAGACAGAGACCCATATGGGAGCACCGGACAGAAATCTCAAGGTCCAAATCAGGAGCCGAAGGAGAGGGAGCACGAGTAAGGAACTCAGGACCGCGAGGGGTGCACCCACACACTGAGACAATGGGGATGTTCTATCGGGAACTCACCAAGGCCTGGGATAAAACCGGACTTAATTAGGATATATATCCTAATTAAGGGAGCCATCTTAGGGTTGGCAAGAGACTGGACTCTAAAGGGGCTCGCAGGTGTCCCTTAGATCTTTAAAGACAAAGTCTATTTTTATGCTGCCATGTGCTCTGTGCACATAGTAGACACTCAAATATTTGATGAATAATAAATTTGATGAGTAATAACTAATACACTGAGGAATATTTGCCTTAGTAATTGAAAATATACTGCTAATTCTTAAGGACAGTTGCTCCATTCTGCCCTTATTTTAATAACCATATACACAATTATAACTTCCAAATCTGTGCTTGACATCTTGAAATATGTCTAGCAAATTCTTCTAATTCAATTCCTGGAATGCTGAATTCACTGTTTGCCTGTATATCTATTTGTACTACTAAACTTTAGTATCTCACAAAATTGTAGTCTCATGAGAAAGAACACTTACGGCTTCCAGAAGACCAGAATTAAGTTCTCAGCACACATGTTGGGCAGTTTGCACTTGTCTATAATTTCCAGTAATAGGTGATCTAAACAATGCACTCCTTTGAACTTACACACACATGCAAACATCCATACAGCCATTTATACTCCATTAATAAAAACAAATAAAAAATATATATTTAAAAAAATACAAGGAGAAGAAAAGTCTTTTTGTTTCAGCTGTATGAATTGTTCACTGCATCCTCTAAACTCTCAGTGCTGCCACTCAATCTGCTGGGCATTGTCTTCCCATTCAATGACACAAAGTGTGCCTGATAACCTGTATCATGGTCAATCTGTTCCATCTCCTCCCATACATAGCCCAGCAACATCATCATTACTACATGTTAATCATGTTAATTGTTTTTGGTAGGAAATACAAATTTTTTAGTGGCTTTTCTTATCCCCTAACTTACACATATAGTGTCTTTAATCTGGAGTAAGTTTAGTTCCTTATTTTCTAGGTTAGACTTATAGTTATTTGTAAATGTTATGTTATTCATTCATGCATGAATTCTCTGACATGCACATGTAGCAGGGAACTTATTCATAATTTTGTGTATTTAGACCAGTATTCTTATTTATTACCTAGCTGTCCATAGTTTTCATCATATATTTCATCTCTTCTTCCTTAATCTATAGCAATCCCTGTGAGTATAATGTTCACCTTTATCATTAAGTAAATAATTCTATAATTATTTGATTATTGATGAAGGAATATTAAGACTGACTGACTGACTGATTGATTAGAGTTATGGGGTTGTAATACTGATCTTGCATGAAGTAAAAATTAATTGATCTGAACTACAGCTCTAGCCAAGATTATAAATTTTCTTAAAATCATTTATTTTTGTTCCTTTTCATTTCATCAATATACTATGTGGCTGTACTTATACTTGTTACTATTAATAATTTTTGATTTTTAAAAAATTACTCACTACAATAGCAAACATAGCATTATGCTACGTAAAATAGATATTTTAAAAATTACTGATATTTCCATTGATAAACTCTAAGCTATTCACTATCAATAGACATTTTCTTTATGTAAGGTCTGTATGAACAGCTCCACATCGCTGTATAGGAATATGATCCTGATGAGACCTGTGGAGTTCTGTCTACAAATGCCTGGAGAGATTGTCAGCATCCTGATCACATCTGTGCAAAATTAGTGCATTTGGTAGGTGATGTTTTCAAATTCAAGGATATGATGTGGCATGTTTTGCTTTAATTTGCTGCAAGAGAAAGTTTCTTATTGCTTTCTACAGGAATCAGAAATAAATCTTAGTCATTGAAGAGGTTGAACAGATATGAATGTGGGAATTTAAGTGTGTGAGGAGAATGAGACAGCAAGATAGATAGATAGATAGATAGATAGATAGATAGATAGATAGATAGATAGATGATAGATAGATATATGATTGATAGATAGATGATAGATAGATAGATGATAGATAGATAGATGATAGATAGATAGA
>NC_022021.1:11474046-11476375 GCF_000317375.1 Microtus ochrogaster
ATAGATAGATAGATGATAGATAGATAGATAGATAGATAGATAGATAGATAGATAGATAGATAGATAGATAGATAGATAGATAGATAGATAGAGGGAGAGTTTATTAAAAAAATAAGAAAAATTCAAAGTTACCTAATGAATGAATTACACAACCTAGGAGACTTAACTGCCTTAACCTCCAAGATTTGTTTCAGGAATGTAAGTGATATGAGGATTGATAGCAAAAGTGGTAAAGTGCTTCAAGCTTATTTGACACTAGGTGTTTTGTGTGGGAAAAAGAAAATCCCAAAACTGGATGAAAAGGTCATTTGAATTGAATAGCATGGAGAACTTTAAATGAAGCTATGACAAATTATTAAGGTGTGAAGTAAAATCATGATGGAATATATATAAAATTACCCCTGACTGACAGATAAATCACTGAGGCAAATGTAATTTTAAACATACTACTGAAACAAAATTTTTAAATTCTGGGTATTATAAGTATGATGTTTGTCCCTCTCTTTTTTACCTTTCTTCCCTCCAAACCCTGTCATATATGCACCCCTCCTTCAATTTCATGGCTTCTTTTTTATTAATTATTATTTTATGTATATAAAATGTGTATTATGTATATATATAAATATTGTATAAATGTTTCTAAATATAATCCATTTAGTCTGTAAAATACTATTTGTATATATGTTTCCAGTGTTTATCATTTAACAATTGACAGCCAGTTGCTATGATCTTCCCAGGTCACTTGCTCCTAGCTTTTCTCCTTTTCCATAGCTCTTTACATGGGATTGAAAACTTATGGGATTTTTATAATATTTTGTAGACAATTATGAGTAAGTTCATTTTCTTTGCTTGTGAAATAAAAATACATTTAAATAATTAAATGATTATAAAATGTATATCTTTGTATAATAATGTGAAAATACTATATATAACTAAACATTAATATATAAGTAAAAATATCATAGCTCTATGTTAACTTATTACCTAAAATATTATTTTTTCTATTTTCAATATTTTATATATAAAATCTTAGCATTCTTTATGGCTTGTCTCTGTTGCTACCTAATATGGAGAAACAATGACTACAAAATATCTCAGGTAGTTATCAACTGAAAAGGCAGAGTGAGGGATGTTAAAAAGAAAATGCTTCAAATATTTCATCCTTACATTTTAAAAATAGAGTAAATCCTAAAGTAGATAAGATATTAAAAACACGGCTAGTTAGTGTTTTTACTCAGTAAATGTTAAATATCACATTAATATATGCTTGATAAATACAGGCTTGAAAAAGAGGTTGTATAAACAAAAATAATATGCTTGTTCTATGAAAATACCTAAATGGGAAATTATTATTTTCTCCTAAATTCTAAATCTTTTAATGAAATAAATTTAAATTAATGAATAATTTTAAAAGTCTGTTGTGGAAAGCTGGATGTGTAAGCATCAAGACTGGTACATGGATACCAAGTACCCACATATGAAACCAGGTGTTTCCACATGATCCTGTAACCCAGAGATGCATTCGATGGAAAAGACAGGAGGGTTGCCAAGGCTTGCTGCTAGCCAGTCTACCTGAAAACCCACAGAATCACCTAATTCTTACCCTGTCACAAGATGATGAGATAGAGAGCAGTAGAAAAGGACACCAGAGTCTTCCTGTAACCCCCACTTCCAACACATGTCTATGCTACACACACACATATGTATATACACACAATATACATATCCAGATTATTTTATAAAACATCAATGCTCCTTAACACACAAAGAGCATTTTAACCTGTTACACTTGTTTTACAGTAAATTTTCCATTGTTTTGATGTTAAAGCTTTATACATAAAAGGGAATTGACATAATATCTATGGTATGTTGTAAAAGGAGCATGGGCCCCTTGTTCCGTCCAGCCCGGCTAGATTATGCCTGAAATAATCACACAGAGATCTGTAATAATTAAATTGCTGCCTGGCCCATTAGCTCTATCCCCTTATTGGCTAACTCTCACATCTTAATTAACCCATTTCTATTAATGTGTATTGCCACTTGACTGTGGCTTACAGGTATGAGTCTAACCAACATCCATCTCAGAGAGGAGCGCCATGGCCTCTGGCACACTGCCTTCTTCCTCCCAGCATTCTGTTCTGTCTACTACGCCCATCTGAGGACTATCTTATCAAAAGGCCTAGGTAGTTCCTTTATTCAACCAATGAAATCAATACATAGAAAGAAGACCTTCCTACACCAATGGTATGTTTCATCATTGGATGTACTCACTCATAATTGGTTTCTAGCTACAAATAAAGGTCAGTGAGTCTATATTTTGATATCCTAA
>NC_022021.1:11476475-11487171 GCF_000317375.1 Microtus ochrogaster
GAAGGGTAGGATGGGGAGAACTTGGGGCAACGGGATGATTGGGATACAGGAAGGTTGGATAGGGGAGCAGGGAAGCACATATCTTAATTAAGGGGCCATCTTAGGGTTGGGAAGAGACTTGGACCTAGAGGGGCTTCCAGGTGCCCAAGGCCATTGTGGGGTGGGAAAAAAGTTCTATCTTTTCCAAGAACTGTTAAATATATCTTAGAGAAGAGAGAGGTTGAATGAAACATATTATAACAAATAAAGTTAAAATAATGTAGTTTAACTACCAAATAGCTAATTTTTATAATGGATTTAATAACATAATGATAAACCTGATGAAAATGTAATTGTATAAGCATCCAATTCCTTAAGTGTCACTGAACCTACTATAATACACAGTATGACAGCTTTGTTAAACCACTCTTCTGATGAAATGATGGATGATGAATTAATACTTAAAAATGGAACATCAATTGTTGAAATAGGAGCGGCTGGGCTGCGTCCCCCGTACCCGGCTGCCCACATGGCTAGCTTAGCTTATGCCCTGAAATAATTACATGGAAACTGTATTCTTTTAATCACTGCCTGACCCATTAGTTCCAGCCTCTTATTGGCTAGCTCTTACATATTGATCTAACCCATTTCTATTATTCTGTGTGGCCCACAAGCTGGCTTACCAGGAATGATCTTAACCTGCATCTGCCTGGAGCAGGAGAATCATGGCGGCTCCCTGACTCAGCTTCTTTCTCCCAGCATCCTGTTCTGTTTTCTCTGCCTACCTAAGGGTTGGCCTATGAAATGGGCCTAGGCAGTTTCTTTATTAATAAGAAATCATTCCCACATCAATCAATTAAAATTAATTATCATTTTGTCTCTGGTTTAGAATATGTAGTTATAAGATGTAGACAAAACATTTTATTCTACAAAGAAACTATGAATTTGATATTGGTGGAATTAAAATAATGACACTAAATTTTTGTTCTAAATTTCAACATTCCTGGTAGAAGAACTTACAGGTATAATTTTCTTTGGTAATATAGACTTATGAATATATGATTGTCATGTCAAACTCTAAAATGCTACTTTATATATGTGCAGATCAGGTCAAAATGATTGCCAATTTTATTTCTATGGAATAATGTCAAACTCCATAAAATATTGCTGATTTAATAAAAACCTTTAAAGACAATTATTTTTGACATGAATTAAGCTGGCTAAGTGCTTTAAGCAATAATATAAGCCAATTGTTATTCAGATTCAATAGTGCTAGTGTAGTATAAAAACCTAAGAAGCACGTTAAAAAACAAAGCACATTAATGTTCATAACTGGAATATTAACATAGCAAATTAATGATTTCATCTACAGATTCCTTTTATTGTTCAGCTAGCAGTTATGGGGCTCTTCCTAAACTCAGCCTATGTCAGAAGCATCAGATACAAAGATAGGTAACACAAACTCATCACGGGTTACAAACACAATTAAATGTTGTTTTCCAAATTGATTACCAATAGCTACTGAAGTGTCTAGTTTTCCAGCAATAATGGTGGCTGACAAAATTTTATTCAACCTGATTGTATTTTGTATTTAACAACTATTAACCACTTTGTACAATGGGTCCAGACCTGATTATGGTGCTGCTTTGACCCAGAGAAAATATTTGTACAGGAGCTTACAAATTGTGGTTTCTAAAATACTTTTAAATTCCTTAAGAAATTTCTACATACATTTTGATCAAATTTACCCTATTCTTCTCCTTAATTTCTTCCACACCTGTTCCTACCTCTCTCCAATCTAACTTTCTATCCTTTGCTTTTTGAAGTTGTATAAACCATACACTCCAATCTGTTCTGTCCACATAGCTCAGGATGGGCCACCATTCAATGAAGTGTGGGCAACCTCCTCAGAGCCATTAAAGTACAAACATGTTGTTAATGGGGAGCCATTTGGAAACAATGAAAGTTACAAAATATATAGCAATAAAATTTTCACAGATTAAAAAGTGATTTTGGAAAATAATCAGTGACATGGATCAATTTTGACAAAGATGAGGTTTTTTTGAAAGGGTTTTGCTGAGGATTGCCATGGAATGCTATCTTCTTTATATTCCTAAAAGGTGATGTGTGCTCATATTCTAAGAAAAGTAGTGATTTAGGAGATTTTCAAAGTACTAATACTCATTATCAGTTCTTTTAAAAAGTTCTTCTAAATTTAAGTTAATGATTTTACCTAAGTCAACACAAGAATTGTGTCCTTTCTTTGCCTTCAAATATTTTTTTATTAATATGAGAGGCTTATGGAATTAACTTTATTAAATTATTATTTGGAGCTTAATTTTACTACTAATCACTAAGCTGAGAACAATGATGTATTTTAAGAATATCATCAATAAAAATATAATTATAACACCAAATAAAAACAATAGAATCAACAGTATTAAAGCCTAGGAAGTTCAATAGAATCTTACAAAGGCTCTTCAGCCCACAAGAGTCACATCTGTGAGTCATGCAAAAAATAATCATGATGAAGACGGAGATGCTGAAATCTTGCACTTACCAACCTCCACAACACTCGAGCAGTTGGGATCTGTGAAGCCCTCTGGACACTCACAGGAAAAGGTATCATCAGCCAATCCCGACAGACAGATGCCACCATTTTCACATGGATTGGGGTTGCAAATGTCACCTGGGGAACAGAAAGTCAGAGTTTGACTTTTCATGTTTATCTTAGCATTAGAACTCACCAGGTTACTTGGTATACCAACTCACTGAAGATCAGGGCTAGACTGTTTTTTTTTTTTCTAATTAGTTCAATACATCTCTTTACAGCCCTATAAGTTTTCCTTTGTAATGTTTTGGTTCCTTTCTCTAATGTACTGGGATATATTTCCTAATACTTAGAATCTGCTAGAAAAATGGCCACCAATGTTGACTAGAAAATGGTAATTGGTGAAGTTGTCTCCTGTAGTAACTTGTAAGACAGAAAGCATATGTGATAACATTTTAAATGGAATAATGAGGTTTCCATACGGACTGTTAATACGTCAGTTGGCTCTTAATATCTGCATGTGATAAGCTGCTACAAGAAAGAGGCATGCCAAGCACAGAGCCCTTTAACTGAAATTTAAAGAAATACAGAGGGACCAGAATATGACTGGAAAAATGAAACTATTGCTCAATTTTAACCACTCAAACTAATAACTGATCAAATTTTAAACTTTGACAGAAAGATATAACCCCATCATAAAGTCATTTATGTGCCTTAATGTTCATGAAAAAGTTCAGAGAATTCATTTGGAGCATAAATGAGCCTCTCAAGAAATCAAAGGGCATCACGAAATCCTGAGAGGTTTCCCTGAGTAATCTGGCATACGTAGGGTAGCACTGCTGATTCAATGTGGAAGGAATGGCTGGCAGCCTTTAGGTAAAGTCCTGGGTAGAGAAGTATGAATTATCGTGCAAAGAAGACTTGAGGTAGATTTATCTGAACATTTCAAATGAGACTTTATAAGTTAAAATGACGCCTACAATGTGAAAAAAATGAGAAAGAAGAAAAGAAAAAGGGAGGGAATAATCAACAGCATCATTAGCATCATCTAGACCAAAGATTTAATTTATTTCATTGCATCACTAAAAAAATATAATAAAAAAAATGTGCATGAAGGAAGATGCACCTAGTGTGAACCCAGTTTTCAGAGGAAAGTGATAAGAAACATATCTACCAAGAACAAAGAGAATTTAGAGTGAATAGTCACCAAAGCAATTTTGCTGATTCCTTTATAATTTCATTTGTTTTCAGCACTATCCCTAACACACTGTGCCTTCCCCAGGCAGTATAAGTTGTTTATGTAAAATCCATAAGGGCAAGGCAAACTGAAGATACTTACAGAGTCTTATTTGAATTGACAAATAATAAAGCAGTGTCTGGTGTGGGAGAGTTGTCTGTATTCTGTCAATCATGTTTTAAATAAATGCTGATTGGGCAGTCAGGAAGTATAGGTGGGAAAACCAGACAGGAAGTAGAGGTGATGCAATGAGAACAGGAGAATTCTGGGAAGGAGGTTGTTGATTCCTCCCAGTCCTGTACAGACCACAGAGGAAGCAAGATGTGACCTTCTAGCTGAAAAAGGTACCAAGCCATATGGCAAATATGTATAATATGAATAATAGATTAATATAAGCTACAAGAACTAATAAGTAGCCTGAGCTAATGGGCCAATCAGCTTTATAATTTATAGAGATTTCTGTGTGATTTTCTTTGGGGCTTTCCGGCTATGGGGTACCGCAGGACAGAAACCCCAACAAGCAGGCCCCATTCATGTTACAAGTGTCTGGGAGAGAGTTTTAGCAAGAGAGATATTCTTTGGGCTTGCATTTATATTAATTCAAAAATCAATAAAAGCTCATTCTGAACTGCTTCTTTCTAGCATTTAGGCCCTACGCAGTACACACACACACACACACACACACACACACACACACACACACACTGATCTCCTTCTTTTGTAGCTCATACTACACACTACAAGTACTGATGTCGATTGACAGAATTAAAAAATATGTAAAGTTGGCAGTTTTGTTTGATTATCCAGCAATTTGGAGCTCAGCTGTTCATTTTCTGAACTTTATTGTTGTTTGATTATTGAATTATTTTTTCATTTTGCTTTTGCCTTTTCTTAGTCAGAATTAGTACTGTTGTAATAAAATACCATGGCTAAAGCAACTTGGGGAGCGAAAGGTTTATGAGGCTTATGCTTCCAAATCACTGTTCAGCATCAAAGTCAATCAGTGCAGGAACTCAGGGCAGGAACCTGGAGGCAGGACTTGATGCAGAAGTAATGGAGGGGAGGATGGCTGCTTACTGACTTGTTCCTCCTGCTTCCTTATAGAACCCAGGACCACCAGCCCAGGGATAGCATCATCAACAAAGGGCTGGGGCTGAGCCCTCCACATCAATCACTAATTAAGAATATGCTCCACAAACTTGGTTACAGCCCAATCTTAGGATGGCATTTCTTCAATCGAGATTCCTAGATCTCTGAAGACACTAGCTTCTGTCAAGTTGTCATAAAATTAGTCAGCACATGCCTACTAATTTGTACTATGGTAAAGCTTGTAAACATTTTTAGTTGAAATATACAACTTGAATATAACATGATAGAGTAACAACTTATTAGAATTATGGTTAACTTACCAAACTTAAATTTACTTTTATCAAGCTTATATCTACTATATTAGCAACTTTATAAATATATTTTGATTTAAGTTTTGTGTCCTCACACTTTCCCTGTTATTTCTACACATCCTGAATCTAGCCTATGAACTTGAAAATATCAGACAAGTACCCCACTTCTTAGCTACATTCTCAAACATAAGGCCTCAACATATTGGTAAATTTTCTCTACTTTGTGTCTTACACACAACATTAATATTTGCACATCATTTTAAGGAATAGAAATGATAAAAAATTACTACAGTATACAATTAATCCAAATGACATTGCAACAAAATAAGTATGGGTTTTGAAGTAAAGCAAGAAATCTGTGTGTTGATTTTTATAGTTCACAACAGGATGACCATGTAATCTGCTTTAAGAGATGGTGTAAATGTATTTGGTTTTAAAGGCAGTATTTTATCTGGAAAAAAAGTCTGTTTCATTTCAGATGTCTAGAACACTTCAAATAAATATTTCAAATAAAAAAGCTGGAATTGAATTCAAGGGCTTTCCTTACACAATTAATTTTTAAATGTTAGTGAGTCATTAGGGCTGAAATAGGACGCAGGGGCAGACGAGAGATCCTTCAGATCATAAGTAAATATTTCAGCAGATAAAGAAACATTTTTCTGAAAAAATATAAGAAGTGTTAGACTAAAAGTTAGGTCCCACAATTGTGACAGTTTACACAAGTTAAATCTACTATGTCAAAATCTGAGGATATTCACAAGGCTCCTCAGTATTAGGTGGATAATCTGACCAGCACATAAAATTGTGGCCTTACACAAAACAAAGACAACTGTAACAACCAAAGGTAGCCACTATGAGCCTTAGGGTCCTACTGTGAATCTGTTTCTGCCATGCACAATTATAATAGCATTCTCATTGTAGTAATGTTTTCCAAGACTCAGATACAAAAAGGAAGTCAAGAGTGTAACAAGTGTAACCTGTTAAGGAAAGCCTCTATGGCAGAGCACTTGTCTAGCATTCAGAAAGGTCCTGTGCTTTCTACCTAATACCAGGAAAGAAAAGAATCTAAAGAAGTTTACTAAGAAATAATGACAGCATGTTGGCAGTTCAGTGATCACCACACTGCTCATTTCTTTATAGTATCCTAAGTAAACATTTTGCATAAAATGACAAACATATGAAGGTAATGCCCATGGATGATGGGATGATGCAAAACCAAAGCAAACAAAGAAATCCCTCATTTTACAATGCATGTCTTAGACCTATGAAAAGAACTAAAGGGACTGAGGATGAAGAAAGCAGAGGTAGAAATAGCCAAGAACAATGCAATCCTCTGTAACACAGTATGGAACTCCAGGGCAAAACCCACTCTGACAGAATCCCTTTGGGACAGGCACAAACAGGCAGTAGTGGTTTTGCCCTGAATTTTGGCTGTATACAAATTGGGCTGAGTCCATGGGTCATCCATCAAGTCTGAAGAGGGGATTGTAAGCTTTCCATGGATCTGAAAAAAGCATGTTGTCCCATAAAATTTGATTGGGCACAATAGCGTTCAATCTCAAAGCTACCTGCTTTTTCTTGTGCTCACCAAAACCATCAACTTACTTTGCTATTTTCTACATTTAGTAATTATCAAGATGATGGTGTAGGTGTGTGTTGGCAGTCTGAAGAGAAAGTAAGGGTCCTGGGTAAATATTTGTCAAAACTTCTGATTCTCTGCAATTCGAAATAATGTAAGAAAATACCTACTTGAAGGAGAGAAAAAAATCAAAGTTAAAACTTAATAAGACCTTGGAGTTCAAATAAATGATTTTTTTCTATTTAGTCATTCTCTAGATTGATAGGTCTTAAAACGATGGCAATCAGCACAGGAAGGCAGCTCAGCAAAGAAAAACAAGACAATACAGATTGCAATCCCTTTCTCTCCACTGTCAGCAGCCACTCTGCTACGGCTCTGCACACTGCAATCTGCACAGTATTAATACCTTGATGTTTCCTGGCTGGCTAGCCTCACCTTCTTAAGATTAGGACAGATGTGTTTAATTTTATTCTAACTACGTTTATAGTTCCATCTGCAGTTTATGGCAGAGTCGGGCAAATTAAGCTGATGCTGGTTTGCCTTTTGGCAATAGAATGAAGCAATTATTTTTCCCAGGAGAAAGAAATCTTTGCAGGCTAAATTTAACTTACCATTTGCCCGAACTTTCCACCCACTCACGAGTTCTGAAAGGACTGGAATAGTCAACTTCAGCTTTAGCTTCATTTTGCTCACTGACCCCTACTTGTCGCCAGTAATTTCATGTTGAAAGGGACATAAAGAACATCTTATTTTCTCTCATTATCTACTCACAAGCCATGAACCTTGAACTTTTAGAGTAACATTTGTAGATACCTCAACTATCACCTCTTTCTATAAAAAAAACAGAGCAGAATAAATAAGTAATGACAAAAAAGAACAAGAAATGAAAAATCGGTACATTTTAATGCTGTTTTCTACTTTATCAGTATACACAACTATGATACTTCTAATTCACATAAAAAGAATATTCTATTATGGCAGTACAGTGTAAATTGGTATACAAGATGGCTAATTTGTTTAACTGATATTTAAGATCTCAAACAGTTTATATGCTATATTTTCTAGATAAGCTTGCATCTGTCTTCTGTTTGCATTTCAGAAAATTACTGACTCATCCATCATGTATTCGTTTGCCAGAAGAAACCACATTGAGATGCCAAAGTGCAGCGGAGATGAAACATATAATGTTCCTGCACTCTTAGAGTTTATATTATAGAGGAAATGAATAATGAAAGCCTTACAAATAAGCAAACAGTGTGTCGCTCGTTGTAAAAACAAAGCCAGGAGAAAAATCTCCCTGATATAGAATGCTATAAAAAAGAAGCAATTATTTAACATTGAGAGTCAAGCAATGTCTTTATCTTAGCTGTGAACTAAAGGATGAGCAGAAGGGAGCAGTGTCAAAAGAGAAGAAAGACCTTTCTTTTTAGAGAGAACAAGTGACTAGCTCTCATGGTAGGGACAGGAGTGATGAGGGCAACTCATACAAGATCAGTGTATATGCGACACAGTAACGGCTTGACATTAAGTATTTGTTAGGAGAACAAGATTTTATAGAAACGTGTAATTTGAAAGTCCATATCTAATTCTCCTAGTGCAGCAAATAAAATACAGTGTTCTTGATTTATATATCTTAAGCATCTAAAATATACTTATTATTTACATATTGTTTTCATATAGTTGTATATTGATGTTGTTTTATTAATATATTTACATAGTGTTACTAACGTATTCATGTGTTTGCAGCATAATATAAACAAATTAGAAATTTCTTTAGATGAATATGGGAATCTCTGTTTTATCTTCTTCACTAGATGTGCTAGCAAATATGAGACTATAGCCTCAATGTTTATTCTGACCTCTTTCTACCTCTACAAACACACTCGTATAAAGTTGTAAAACTAAAACTAAGAAAATTATGTTACTCAAGAATTTTACTTCTTGAACATAACTTATTACTTAATCAATTCAGTTTCTCAGCATGGTAATTGTGCAGGATGTTGCAAATCATATTGAAATGTGGGAAAGCAAAACACAGGAAATACTTGAATTCACATTCCACAACCAGGGAAATGTGAACCTGTACATTACTATGCCACCTTCAATTTATCCCTCTTCCATTGAACATGGCAGGTATAATGCTACTTCATTAAAGAACTGAAAGAAAGCAACATCTTTGCTTTCAATTGCACAAGTCAGAATTTTGAAACAACTATCAATTGAGTGCATAAAATGATTAGTCAAATCTTGTTCACAAATGAGCAATAACTCTAGTTAAAATGAAATAAAGTTCATGAGAATTTATATAGCCAAGCTGCCAAAACCTACCAAAAAATGTTAGCATTCTTATGATTTATTCTATATGAAAACATGGAAAAATGTCTGTTTTTAAACCAACAATAGGCTTTTTAAGTTGTTATCCCTTAATATATCATGTATATTCTAATTAGTTGAATGCATACAATTCTATTTTAAAACCTTTTCTCACTTACTAAAAATTATGGTCACTGTATATTTCAACAGTTTATTAAAAAGACATGAATTACCACTCAATAAGGAGAGATGAATATATTAACGGAATTTTTAAGAATTCTTATGGAAACTTGCATATTATTGTACAACTTGTGTGTTTGTGTGTCTTAAAATATAGTTACCCTGTATGACGTTAACCATAAACAATGATTCTACTAAATTCCAGAGAAGAACAAATAAAAATATCAGTTCCAGAAATAGGCAGCCTCTTTTAGACTCTTGAATAGTGGGATCTCCAAGCATTCTGCATGATTTCCAATGCTCTAGGTTACTTTCCAAAACCAGTGGATAATCTCACATGGCTGAGATGCCATAGATTTGCACTATGTAAGGTGGAGCCATCATGCAGGTCCTGATCTGGAAGCTTTGTCTCTATTACTTAGTTGCCATAGTTCTTGAAAATATTATTTTGGTATCAGAAGAAACTTCAAGCTATAAAGCCACTGGCCTACTGAGATATGATCATAGGAACAACAGTGACAGTAATGTCATTGGATTAATCAATCACTTTCTGATTGTGCTTAAGTGTCCTCTATAAGATGAAACTCTTACGTGGTACCATTGTTTGGTCAAAAAATTGTGACTAAACAGGCCATAAACCCTAAGAGAGAGAATTCTATTCTTATTCTCCTAAATGGACATTGTATTAATTGGTTTAAAATTATACACACACATAGATCAATATATCTCCCAAACTTTGTCAGGGAAGCTTCTATTGTGGTTGATGGTGATTAATACAAGACCCACAACCTGTCAAGGTACAGAGAAGAAGTGACCACAGAATCACAGAATTCCCTGCCCACATCAAGAAATTCGTCAAATTTCTCCTCCCCAAACTAAGGTTCTTTGCAGAAAAGGTCAGCAAATAGTTCAAGAGTGAGAGGTGGTGGATGATTACAAGCAAAGAGTGTCATTTGGGGACTGTAGGACACCTGCACATGTCAACTTACAGCAGTTGTGGCAGTATGGACAAGACCTAAGCAAGCTCAATCCATACAGATTTCCACCATGGAGAACGAGGTAGCAGCAAGGTTTGTCTCTAGTTGAGGAGCTATTAGCATTTGGTAGATGGTGGGAGAGGAAGCGTCATTTTTCTTTAAGAGTCTAACCCCTGGTAGGTTAATGAAACTCTAGTTAAGAGCTACACATACAAGAATAAATGAGCAGTACAAAGTGGACTTGATAGATTTAAAAAGGATGAAACACAGAAGGAAAGAAAGAAAGAAAGAAAGAAAGAAAGGGGCCCTGTTTAGTTGCTGAGGAATCCCATCTGGACGGGTGAGTGTGTGCTATCCCGGGGTAGAGTGTCCCGGAAGAGAGCACAAACCCCCTTCCCCCAGCTCCTGCTGCAGGGCTGTCTTTCTTTTGCACGACCCAGCCCCCCAGCACCCCTCCCCAACCCGGACCTGCTCTATGCT
>NC_022021.1:11494110-11509378 GCF_000317375.1 Microtus ochrogaster
AAAAAAAAAAAAAAAAAAAGAAAGAAAGAAAGAAAGAAAGAAGGAAAAGAAAACACGTATTGGGGTAGATAAAACAAGGGAATGGATCTGGGAGGAGATGGAAGAGGTGCAAATTTAATCAAAACACATTGTGAGAAATTCTCAAAGATTCAGTATAAAAGAAAACCTTTCAAAAATAGTGTGATTTGAGTCTATGCTTTTGTGCTTTAAAAATAATTTATATGCTTCTTGAGATATCTCAGCTTCTTAAAATATGCATCATCAAGCCCAACCTGAGTTCCCTCTCCAGAATTCACATGGTAGAAGGTGAATACCCACCCAAAATGTACTCGGGTCTCCTCGTGTACATCACAGTACATGCAAATAGGTATAAACGCACATTGGTACACATTGACATATACCCACAAAACAGACAAGCCTGTAATTAAAACTAACTTCTGTATAATACTGTATAACATTGGTAATTTAAATATAAAATCTATTTTAAAATAGAAAAAAATACTAGAAATATGTAAGAATAATAATGTAAGAATAATATATTACTGATAGACATTGAACATCTTTGCTATGAAAAACCATCTGATTCTGTACCTCAATGACATTATTGTCTAAAATTACTCACATAAAACCCTGAAAGTGTCTGTCAGATATATGACCCAAGGAATACTTACACACAAACACACTTAAAGGATTCTGAGGCTAATCTAAAAAAACATGTTCAAATGCAATTCAGAGGGTTTCATTGCTATCTTAGGACACCTTTTCCTCTGCAAATTGTTTCCAAATACTAATAGCAGAGAGGATTAAATTACCCACAAGAAAATCAATAACTGTTGATTGTTAACTGTTTAAAATTCTACCAATTTTATGAACTTTCAATCAAAGTTTCCTATATAAGTAGACAGAAATATGTCTTAGACTCCAACAAAGAGAATATATTTGATATACTTTGTGTTTTAAAACATCCAGGGAGTCCTTTAACATAACAGAGGCTAGGGTTTTTTTTAGAACTGAATGGTACATTAAAGATGATCTAACCCAGTGGTTCTCAAACTTCACTGTGTATTGGAATCACAAGGGAGTTTCTCAAATGCTTGATGCTCAGTCCAATTAAGTCAGCGTCCTGAGCAATGGGATCCAACCTTCAACACTGTCAAATACAAGTGCTACATTGCACTGAAGAAGACAAAGGAAAGGCAGAAAATAATGGACAGAAAAATAAAAGGAAAAAAGAGACATGAAAGGCCAGAAGAACATATGTTAGGGGGAATAATGGGAAAAGATATTAGAATTCCAAGCTTTCTTTATTAGTGTCCTATGAGTTAGGAAAGAAACCTTTTCCAGTAAGTTATATCTGCCAAAATGCAAACAAGGACATATGCTAAGTGATAAATATAGAATAACTATAATTTAATTATAAGATGTATTGTCTTTGTGTAAATGAAGGAGAGATCCAAACAGCAGTCAGATGATTATTATTTTACAATAAAGTAAACTTTTAAAGTATTTTGTTCTATTTCTAGCTATGAATGGATATGCTTGCAGGTATTCCGTTGACAGCTGATGTGACAGTGACTTGTGCCACTAAAAGTACATAGTTGGAAGACAAGTATAGAGAATTATCTGTTCACACAGTCTAAAAGTAGATACAAAATACGACAAGAGATGGTTTTCTAAGAAAGGATCCAAACTCAGACATAGGAACTGGGAAGCCTTCAGAGAGTAAATGAACTCTAGATAGAAACCCTGTGGCCAACAGGGTCATATAGCTCAGATTAGTTAGTCAGTGGCTCAGATATGCTGACTTGATTTACTGGTTTTGCTGGCTCTCAATGACCCTTAGGGAAATAGATTCAAAAATTGGTGACCATGAATGCCACTTTGGTAAATAAAAGTGGATTGTTGGCTGCAGTGGAAAGGTTTGTAATTGTGGCACTGGAGAGTCCAAGCAAGACCCCTTCTCTCAATAAATAAATTAATAAGTATATAAATTAATTAACAAACCATCTAAATATAGTATAAATGAATAAGAAGAAAGGTTAAATGGAATGTTTCATTAGACTAATGGCTCCCTGTGTGGTAGATGAGTAGCTAACTTTTTGGCTGTTAGAGTTTGGCCTGTCACATGGGACAAGATCTGATTCAATCTGCAATCATTATTCTGAAGACTTTCAGGTTCCAGGAGCACCTGTATGTTTTTGCTGTGCTCACTTAAGAAACTAAAGAGTCTTTTTTCCACCCAGGATTTTCACAGATGCTTTGCTGCATACTCTATTTCATGTTATTGTGATTGAGAACATCGGATGGGCCAGCTTCAAGATTCTACTCTGCCTGCACAGGAGCCCTTTTCTATATCTCTGTTGGCTTCTTTGAAAAAAAAAATTATCTCTGGTAAAGCTCAACTGGCATAATCCATGTCATAAGTATGAGCAAAGTTTCTTGACAATAAAATGTCTTCATCAAAGCTATTCAAGTCATTGGAACTCAGAGTGTTTGGGATTGAAACTTACTGTACTAACTATACATGTCGGGGACCTGGTAGTGTATTGATGATGAAAAGAAACATCTAGTAGCAGAGACAAGGATACTGGCAAAGGATAAACTAGAGGAGTAGGAAGTAAGAAAAACAGAGGATTTTCAGAGAACATGCAGAAGGACTGTTTTGCTTGAGGAGTGAGACAATGAGAAGAAGTTCACGCTGGATGTCATGTCCTTGTATGTGATGTGACACATTCACATTCAAATATTGCATCTGGTGTTTTCACGAAGTGGGGTGCTACAAATGTAATGAATCAGACGTTTGAGAAAAGAAAAAGTTAATATTTACCTGTAGGGCTTAGAGAACATTTTCTTGGAAAAACAGGGGTAAAAATGAGCAAAGGGAAAGAAGAATTCCCCTGCCCTGACAGACAAGAACTGGTTACAGCATGGACCTGCCACGTATGTGGTTGGAGGGGAGCAGCTGAAGTGTGCCTACACCACAATGAGAGCCAGGCTGTGCCTTGACAACACTGGTAGGCAAGGCTCACAGAACTCAGGGTGAACCTCAGACTGAGGCGATTTATTGAAAAAAATAAACACTGTGAAAGGGTATAGTTTTAAATTATATATCTAACAATTATGTAAACATCACAAGCTACTGAATTTTTCTCTCAGAAAATGCTGCAGTTCCTTCCTGTGACCGGAGAGGACAACTCAGAAGTTCGACAGGTAGACTCTGGCTTCTGTATAAATAATGCAGCACACCATGAAGGTATGACTCAGCCCATCGATCCCTTCACACACACAAACCCATAGTGATTTTATGAGAACAAGAGCTCTGAAACAGATAAAAATCCAGTGTTATTTTCAACACTTGCATCACTATGCCTTCTTTTTCAAGCATTAGATCATGAATCCTGCCTTTCCTAACTGGATCTGCCTACCCACAGTTTGAAAATAATCCTTAAGGGAAAACATCTCTTATTCCTGCAAATTAGACTGATAATTTGTCAGGCACAGTAAATCCACAAGAGGAATGGGACATTCTGTTCTGCACTCCATGTACCAGGAAAATTACCAAAGCAGAAATTAGACAGTCTTGTCCTGTTTTATTTAGAATCTTGTTTCAAAATTTATAATTGTAAGGCGGCATTAGAATGACTTAATATCAATTACAGCTGATCAAAGCTGAAGGGGTACCTTGTAGTGCTTCAAGTGTGTCTGCAGCCACTGATCTCGAAGATGTTTAAAGTATCAGTCTTTCATGGCAGAACACTGTAAGCTACAACAACAAACCCAGGAGTAAGCTTTTATCTGCCTGCCAATCAGAGTAACACACGCTGCAAAACTGCAAACTAGTCCTCCTCCAACAATATACTGGCTAAGAGGCATCTAGCCAATTTATATGTCGAAAATCTTAATGAAAAGCTCATATATAGATTGTGGTTAAATTTTGTAAGTAAAGAAAGAGGTCATATTCATCCTTAACACAGTATGTTTGCATGAAGACACTTTATAAATAGATGAACTATATTCTGATATTGGCTAAAAAATGTCAGAGTTCAGTCTTTCTAGCCACTGTTATTCATCCTAGAGAATGATGGAGGAAGGTCATTGGTTAAAAAATAAAGAAACTGCCTTGGCCCATTTTATTGGTTAGAACATAGGTAGGTGGAGTAAACAGAACAGAATGCTGAGAGGAAGAGGAAGTGAGCTCAGAGAGAGGGCATGCGCCCCTCTCCCGGGCAGACGCACGCAATGAAGCAAGCTGCCAGGTCAGACATGCTGAATCTTTCCAGGTAAGACCGGTGCTACGGTCTTTATTAGAGATGGGTTGATCGGGATATTAGAATTAGCCAGTAAGGGCTAGAGCTAATGGGCCAAGCAGTGTTTAAAAGAATAGTTTGTGCTCCAAAGCCACAGAGAAACCCTGTCTCGAAGATCCAAAAAAAAAAAAAAAAAAAAAAAGAATAGTTTGTGTGTTGTTATTTTAGGGCATAAGCTAGCCAGGTGACCAGGAGCTAGGGTGGCAGAGTGCAACCCGCAGCACCCCACAACAAGGGAACAAGAAAGTAAAGGGAATTCTTTGTAGTTGTGCCTACCGCTATGTAAGGGCACAAATGATCTCGCTAAGCTTCTAACTAGTGTGGGCTCTCTTATTCTGATGTAAGGCCCCAGTGAACAATCTGTTGTTTAATACAAGGGAGTCCCTAAGGGTGAGAGACACCTGAGCAATTAATTCAGCAGAGGGTAGAATCTGCTGAGTTCTGAGATCTCCTTGGCTGTAATGGGTGCCCAGGCATTGCTGCTAATACCCCCATTTGCATCTTTATAGGGAACAACCTATTGTAAGGAGGGCAGCAGAGCCCTTTCTTCAGGAGTGCCTGATGTCTTAATGGAAGTCCATTTAGAATATTAGTGCTTTCACCCTAAGTGTATCTAAGAGAGTCTGAGGGAGCGAGGGTTTGGTATTCTTCCGGCCTTCCAAATAGCAATGTAAGGGTTTGCTGAAAGGAAGCCATTAGGCACAGAAATGGACAGCTTCTGAGCTTGAATGCAGCCGAAAGCCTATGTTCTCCTTCATCTCAGTAGCCCCATGCCAGCGTTTACAGGCTGCTAATCTCAGCGCCTACCTGTCCTCACTTCTGTGATAAATAAAAGCTCTCGGCCCGTACTGACAGGAGGGTGATTTTGCACAATCGACGGCCAAGACTACCAACTTTGTGTCTATTTTCCTCTGTAGTAGGCGAGGCTCTGTCCTTGTTTGCCTTTTATTTTCTCAGTGTTGGAATTATTTTGAAGTCATTTTGTCAGCAACTCCCAAAAAAGGGGGTGGTGCATTCAAGTTAAAATCACCTGCGGTATAGGCCTTCAAATTCCCAAACCCTGTGGAAGTTGCCTGTCCCATGTTCTGCTAAGATTTCTAGTAACAGTAGTGCCTCGGCATGTGACCAGTGCTGGGGGAAAAGTTTCTTAGGATCCAGAAGGGCTTGTGCAGAACTACCCCTTCCTCCCTCTCGTCACCACTGTGATTAAGCTAAGAAAGCCTAAGCTATCAAAATTGTTTCAAGAATTCTTTTATTTCTTCCCTACACTTTATGAATTTTAATTTTCTTTATCTATTTTATTAATGTGTATTTATGCATATGTGTTTGGGTACAATGAACCATCTCATTCCCCCCTCCAAATTTTCATGTATCCCCCATTTACTTTATACTTTAAAAAAATATATTATAGTATTTTTTATTGTTTTTATTGAGCTATATATTTTTCTCCGCTCCACTCCCTTTCTCCCCCTTCCCCTTCTACAAACTTCCATGATCTCCATGCTTTCTATTTACTCAGAAGATCTTGTCTTTTTCTACTTCGCGTGTAGATTAGATCCATGTATGTCTCTCTTAGGGTTCTCTGGCATTGTGAATTTTAGGGTGATTTTTATTTTCTTTATTTCTAAAATCCACTTATAAATGAGTACATATTATATTTGTATTTCTGGGTCTGAGTTACTTCACTCAACAGAAGGTTTGCCATCTTGCCTGAAAATGTCAAGATGTCATTATTTTATTCTGCTGTGTAGTACTCCATTGTGTAAATCTAACATATCTTCTTTATTCTTTTTTTCCCAAGGGGCATTTTGGTTGATTCCAGGTTCTGTCTACACAAATAATACTGCTATGAACATAACTGAGTACATGTCCTTGTGGTATGATTGAGCATCCTTTGGATATATACCCCAAAATGGTATTACTGGGTCTTGAGTTAGGTTGTTTCCTAATTTTCTGAGGAAAAAATACCAGAACCCATAAAATATGTACATGACTTATCTAATAATGATTTATAATCACTGCTATTTATATATTAAATATGCCTTATGGAACCTTATTGTGTGGAAATAGCTCAAAATCCGGTATAAATGGGTATGATATGGTAGGCTGGCAATGAACTATTCAAAGAATAACACTATAATGCCCTAACTCCCTCCCAAAATAAAATAATAATATATTTTTCTAGTGTTTTCAGAGATAAAATTCTTAAAATTATTTAATTTTGTGACACACATACATAATTTATATATACACACACACACACACACACACACACACACACACACACACACACACATATATATATATATAATTGCATCATTTCCCCTTTCTTCCCTCCTTCCCAACTTATAATTCTCTTTTGCTGTTTTCTTATTTTATATTGGCATATATATTTCTAAATATGTAAATACAACCTTTGCTCAGTCTTCCTAATGTTATATTCCCTTAAATAATTCTACTCTCTCATTCAAACTATCTATTAGAACATCATATTATTTTTTAGCAAGAGCAGTTAATAGTTTCTGTCTTAACTGCCTACCAAGCATTTCACTATTTCATGCTTACGAAGATCGTACACAGTCCTTAACTCTTATTAATTACTATGAGAAACTGCTGATATTTTTGTTTTGGGTTTGCTTGTTTGTTTTTTGAGACAGAATTTCTCTGTGTGGCTTTGAAACCTGTTCTGGAACTTGCTCTATGGACCACGCTGGCTTCAAACTCACAGAGATCCACCTCGGCCTGTCTCTTCCTCCCGAGTGCTGGAATTAAAGGTACGTGCTACCACTCACTGTCCATTTTGTTTTTGTTTATTTTATTTTGTTTTGTTTAAATTCTGTTGGTATTAACAAGACTGAATCAACATATGGTAAAACTGGAATTTTTAAAGTTGCCGAAATTTACCCAGGAGATCACACGTAAGCAGCACTGCTTGAGAAGCAGGAAACCATGTAAATAAAACATCCTACTTGATACCACACCCCATTTTCCTCCACTTCCTCCAGAGCTCCACCCTTCCTCACCTCTTCCGGAGCTCCATTTCTGCTCTTATTCAAAGGATGACCATGTGTGTGAAACATTTGTGTGAAAATAATGCACTATCAGTGTAGAAATAGAGGCACAGGGAATTCATGGACACACTCTTCAGTAATAATTTAGTAAAAGAGATTAATGTCCTTTTTTAACAGTCCGAGCTTGTCCTGCCAATAGTAAATAGTAAGGAATAATTAAATCGGAGCTAGGGAAACTATTGGATACTTTATATATCTTGCAACATAGGATTCTTTTCCAGATGCAAATGAGATGTGAAACAACAGTCCACTTTGTATTCTCTCTGTGAAATAGTCAGTCCTTCCTGAATGCATGTGATGTTTACAAAAATGGTATTATAGCTAACTTACACAATGCAGCAGAATGATTCATCATTAAAAATGTAAGAGCATTGTAATTTAAAATATTGCAATGAGAATTTCTACACAAATAAGAGTATCACCTCAACAATGGACCTACTTTTATCAGCCAAGTTTTGTTTGATATTGGTAATGATCTGAACTATTTCCACTAGGTTTTCAGTAACTGTAAAAATGAGGTCTGTTTTACCATGTTCTAACAATGTTTTGAATGCTATTATTGTTAAATAATAATTTAGAAAATTGCCTGTCTTCACAGTATTTGAACCTTACAAAATTAACTCAGGAACCTACACTGCTAATTATAATTTTTATACTTTCCATTTTAAAATTAAAGGCTTTTCTTAATTCTAGAAATGCTGTATGTTTACTTTATACAATTTTGGAAATAAATAAGAAAGAAAGCAGAAATCACTTGTCCGTTACAATTCACTTCCTTACCTATAATCATAACTAATTTGAATTACAGTCAAGAAAAGTTTTCACTGTGTAATTTCAATGATTACAATCATTTCTTGATTGTAAAAGAATACTAAATACCCTTTCTTAAAAGGTTAAAGGAACTTACTACACACTTTCCTCAAAATGTTAAAAAAAGTATATGACTGTTGCATATTCTTTCCCCTAGTTTTCATTCCCTAACCCTAAATGACAATTATTACTGCAACTCATTCCTTGGAATCTTTTTTGAAATTTCCCATATACTTAAATTTATGTCCGTTTTACAGTTGTACAGAAATGACCATGCCCCATGCCTCAGTTTAGGCTTAAAAATACATCTGAGATACTGTCAGTATATAGCAATTTTGCTTAGCAAGTATATAGCACAAACAATGTGAGCACACTTTGCTTCACAGTTTCAAGCCTCTATACTTTCAGTACATTCCAGCTCCTCTCCAGTGCAATCTATTTTGAATCTTTGCTAACTTTACTTTGAATAGAAGCATAACAAGAGAAGTAAGTCATAGTTTTCAAATAATTTCATGCATATTACCTATTATCTATTAAAAATGGTTTTCAATTTAGAATACCACTAATATTCCGTCACTTTTTAGGTTTGTAAGCATTGGTTTGGGATTGCATCCAAATTAATTTTCATTAGTTTTAGCAATGTGTAACTATGATTCTGCTACTCTCTAATAGGGACAGTTTATAAGATGGGTTCTATAAGATGAACTCTAATATATTATCACCTGGGAAGAAACAGCAGAGAATTATTTGTCTTACTGAATTACTGTTGCAAAACAGACACAAATTTGGTGGTCTTAATGCTTAATATTGTCTTGAATGTGAGTCCCAATGTTAATGTGATTTTTGCTGGCAACTTTCCCTCCTTCCTCCTTGAGACCGAGATAAATTTCACAGGGAATGATTAGCATGTGCAAACACATGGACAGTTTATAAAATGTTTCTCCATCTTCTCATTTCCCTGAACAGAAAAGTGATAGATACAGTGAGATATCTCTAAAGTTAGAGACAGAGAACGAAAAGGCTATGTGTAAAGAAATCAGTGCAATGCTTACATCTTCATAGGGAGGTCATAAGAATATCTAACTGTTTCTCTAATTTGTGATCCTAGAGAAGCTAAATAAGAAGGTGAGAGGGACTTGATCGGGAGAGGGGAAGGGAAATGGGAGGCAGTGGCGGGGAGGAGGCAGAAATCCTTAATAAATAAATAAATTAAAAAAAAAAGAATATCTGTTTTCCATTGTTTTTGTCTTGCAGTATTTCCTGATGTTACATACACTGGCTATCACCAATAAGAAAACAATTAATTAAAAACTAACAACATTTAAAAATTAATTGGCAGCTATGTAGAATTAGAAATATAACTATCAAGGTTAAAATGAGAAATATAGAGAAGTGAATTCATTACTAGAGAGAGAGAAAGAGAGAGAGAGAGAGAGAGAGAGAGAGAGAGAGAGAGAGAGAGAGAGAGAATCTTTAAGAACTCAGCATGTTTTCTTCACCCACAGAGTACAGGTGTGATGTATCATGTGTCTCAGAGTTGATAAGCTTTTGAGCCTGAGGATACAAAGATTTCTATAACTAAACTGCTGATATTGTTCATTTAACAAACATATGTTCTATTCTAATCGGTCACATTTTGGGGGCAAAATTAATGGGAAACTCATTTCCAAAACAATATTTCTTTTTCATTCATTCATATATATATATGAATATATATACAAGATTTTTCACTATATATATATATATATATATATATATATATATGGAGAGAGAGAGAGAGGGTCAAAATTTCATTTAATTTTCAAAATTGACAATTATATCACAAACAAGAAATGAAACCCATTAACCTAACACTTATTTACTGTTGCTTCCAATGAAGTATAATGGTCACATTTTGTGAAGGCTACATTTACAGTTAAAATGGTAGTAAGGAAAAGTTAATACAAAGGAGTTTTAGTAACACACTCAGAATCCAATACCAAATAAACAATATCAACTGATGAAAATCTACCTAGTGTTCTTGCCCATCTCTTACCTGTGCTGTGAGAGAAAAAAAATAAAGCTATAAACCATGTAGGAGGAAAAATTAAACTATCATAGAAAAATTTTAAAAATTTACTTGCGACACCTACACACTCATTCTCTGAAAATATTCTCTTTCTTGCATCTGTTGCACCACTCCACTCTGAAAGCATGCACCCCTGTCTTACTGGATCAAGACTCAGCAAACTAGAGTAAGAAATAAACTATCCAGTGATCTACTCTGCCTGATTTTATTCTTTCAGTTTTGCCTAGACAACTTAAATTTCCTGTTTTTGGAGTCTACTGAACAGTTTCAATTACGAGTGTGCATATCTAGTTCACACACACACACACACACACACACACATACACACACACACACACACCAGTTTTATTTAGTAATGCAAAGCAGCTTAAAAAGTGATTCTATTTCAAAATATTGTATTATGAATACATAGTTTAGCATGGAATTGGATGTAGAATTAAAATGTCCATAAATTCTCACTAAAGCAAAGAAAAAGTTAAGTTTACTAAGCAAAGAAAACTAATGATGATGTTCAGAGACTCCTTACAAAAGATGTGTGTGCCGTTGGTTTTTCGTGAAGCTCTTAGCTCCTGGTGTGTTTGATATAATATAAGCATGCAAGCCACTGAGATTTTAGTTTATATTTGGAAAAAAAATCTACTTTATGTTCACTTAAGGCACTTTATCAAGTTTTTCTAATTGATTAATAAAATTATGCCTTATGCTTGTTAATATAATTATTAAATTACTAAATCACCTGCAATATAATACCACTGGGATTATAATTCAGTTTTAGAAACTATTGGCAAGATAAGATCCAGAATCATTTTCAGGGTCAGTAAAGAAGTCTTCCAGGCAGGAAAGGTAATTAGCAGCAATCAAAGTTATTAGAGATCCTCAATGTCGACTCAGTTTCAGGGTCTCTACTCCTGCTATATTGCCCAGAAGATTTTCTTGGAGCTCGTAACTTAACGTTTAAATGATTCGCTTCATCCTTTAACAAAAGAGAAATTGTAAACTGCTCAGTATTGATATTGTTTAAGAATATTGAGCTGCAATCTAAAGACATAGCAAATATATTCCAAGAAAAGACACATTTTTTTTGTTTAGCCTTCATAAGCTTCATCCTGGCTTTATGTTTTGCTGTAAAGAAAGAAAATTATTTCCACTTTTCAATGTAAACTTTAGTGAATTTCTATTACAAACACTATTTTTTCAATCTCCCTGTTCTAAAATAAAACACAGAAGTGATAATTACAGTTATAGACTTACTATGACAGAATTATCTAAAAATTCAAAGCACCAAAAGCCAATGATTCTTTGAATTTAAAGAATATTTTCAAAATATATTGCTATAATAACTAATATATTGAACATTTCCAGAAACTACATAAAGAAACACACACACAGGTATGTGTGTGTACACACACAAAATCTTATTTAATATGTAAAACTAAACCATAAGATTCCTATTACTGGCATTTCCAAAAAGTAAAGTGAGGTTTAAATGGAGACTTGCACATAATAAACTCATGAGTCTTCAGTAAACTGCCAATGTTTTTAAACTTGCCAAGTTTCTACCAACTTGCAAGGTGCCCTCAAGCCCCTTGGCCATTCAGGGGGAAGTGTTTCACACACTTCTTTAAAACAGCACTGAGAAAAACGTATATACTTTGAAATTTGTAGAACTAGTGGTTCATTAATTTGTTTTCTGGATGCTGACAGTAAGAAGGTCTTGATTTTTCCCTAAGATAAATGGGAACATAGAACCATGGCATGTGTGATGCTACTGTCTTTTTTTAATTGATACTTATTGAGCTCTACATTTTTCTCTGCTCCCTCCCTGCCTCTCTCTGCCCCCCTTTAATTGTCCCCAAAGTCCCCATGCTCCCAATTTACTCAGGAGATCTTGTCTTTTTCTACTTCCTATTTCCCATGTAGATTATATCTATGTAAGTCTCTATTAGAGTCCACATTGTTGTCTAAATTCTCTTGGATTATGGTTTGTAGGCTGGCTTTCTTTGATTTATGTTTAAAAACCACCCATGAGTAAGTACATGTGATAATTGTCTTTCTGTGTCTGGGTTACCTCACTCAAAATAATGTTTTTTAGTTACATTCATTTTCCTGCAAAATTCAAGCCGTCTTCATTTTTTTCTGCTGTGTAGTACTCCATTGTGTAAATGTACCACAATTTTCTTATCCATTCTTTGATCAAGGGCTATAACCAAAATCAAAAACACTGATGACAACTTATGCTGGAAAGGTTATGGGGAAAAGGGAACATTTCTGCACTGCTGGTACAACTCTTTTGGATGTCAGTGTGACGATTTCTCAGAAAATTAGGAAACAACCTTCCTCAAGACCCAGTAATACCACTTTGGGGTATATATCCAAAGGATGTTCAACCATGCCACAAGGACATGTGCTCAACTATGTTCATAGCAGCTTTGTTTGTCATAGACACTACTTTCTTATTTTGGGAATGTACTCAACTCAGGAGTTGACTGTCTCTTCTCTTTACAACAGTTTGGGCTTTGTTTGTGTGTGGTATCTGGTTACAGTGATTCCAGGACTAAAGTCTTTGAAGGACCCACAAACGTTCCCTTATATGAGAAAAAGTCACTTACAAAGGGAGTCAAAGCAGAAAGACTCCCTTCACACACTATTGGTCCTAAACATACAAAACATGTTTCTGACACTGCTCCTGTCTGTGATGGGTACTATTAACAGCCAACTTTAAAAGACCTAGACTCACTGAAGAGACAAGCTTGTAGGCATCTGTGAGGGATTATTTAGAGTAACTTAGTTGAGGGAGAAAGACCTTCTCTAAATCTAGGTCAACAGCATTTTAAGAGCTGAAGCCTGAGATTGAATAAAGGGAGGAAAACCAGTGATAGTAAGCATTCACATTCATTTCTTCACTTCCTCAATGTAGACAAAGTGTGATCCAGCTCTGGCTGCAATGTCTTCTGCACTCCCATGGAACAGAAGCCTTTAAAATATAAGCTATAGCAAACACTCCTTCCTAAAATTGCTTCTTGTTGGTATTTTATCATCACAAGGAAAACAAATGCAATACTTTTTCTTTTCCCTAAGGGCACTGCCTGGTGTTGATCTGAAACTTCAGTTTCATACTTTTTGATAAATCACTCTATAAAGGAGACAGCCACTGTCCTATTTGGATAAACAGAAGAGGAATCTTCTGCTTATGAAACAACTGTCCTTATACTCACACTAAATTAAGTCACTTATGGCTGGTTTCAACGAGGAAAAAGTGAATATGGAAATGTGCTTAGATATTAGGGTTGTGTTGAAGATGAAGGAGTGAGTATTAGCAAGATACTTCACAGAGGACCTAGCACATAAAGGAAGGCAATGACATGAGAGATAAGTAAACTCACAAAGCATATTTTAAATAAGCATATAGATGCAGAATTGTCACAGTGGACCATGATTTCCCAATGACACTATGTTTTAGCATTATGTATGGTCGGTCATTCCTGGGAGCCCCAGATGTCACCTTCCACCTCTTCTGGTGTGAGCAACGCTATAATCCATGACCCAGAACAGGGCAATGTCACCCCAGTGCAGATCCTATGCTCCTTTATCCAGATGTTTGTATTCATGCATCCTAACAGTCCCATATACTTATCCTTTGTATTTTTGTTTTTATGACGGAGGGAGAAGGTAGGAAAAGAACTGAGAGCACCTTATTTCATAGTTTCACAATTTTTCATTGATTAAAACCCTATAAAGAATACTGTATTCTTACTGTAGACAACTGTGTTTTACTGTCTAAATTTGTTCAAGATCTTGACAACAATGAAGATGGAATCATTTATTTTTCCAATGTCTTCCTGCAATTTTTTTTTAAAAATGAACATTTGTGTTCCATTCGTTTAAATATGGAAAATATGGTTTAAACATTTTAAATATTTTAACATTATTCCTTCACAACTGATATCTGTACTAACACCATTTTCAAATAATATTCTGGTTCTATTTCAATGAGGTGAATTTAAGAAGCTCATGAAAGAAGGACATTTTATGTATGCATTTTGATGTTTTTAGGAAAAATAAAATAGACATATTATGTTCAGCTAATGAATGCTATTGTTAACGTTATTTCAGTAAATTGGGGTAAAACATAACTTTTTATCAAAAAAAATCTTTAAGTAGATAGAAGAGGAATTTGGATTTTTTATAAAAAAAATCCCATAGCTCTTTAATTGAAAGATGGAATAACTGTTTGCAATCAGTAAGTCACAGACCTCTGTGTTGTCACAGATGGAAGTTGTTAATTGCTTATATCCATAGACTAACTATCCATTGGATGTAGTAGTATTTTATTCCTAACTAAATTGTTCTTATTGCACACATATGCGTTAGCTCTTCAAGCAGAATCTTGGAATTCTTAATTCTATCCTTAAGACGATCAAACAATATGGGGGATATTGTGAAATATCTAGTACACTTGGACTTAAATAAAAGACAAGCATAGTTTTCATAATCTATGTCTGTCAAAGGATTGATTCTAAAAGTTGGTCTGTCTGATGGTTATATAAGCTGTATCCCTAGGAAATGGCAGCAATTATTTTTAAGAGTACATTTTAAAACAAAGATCTTATAGATAAATGTAAAAGTAGTTCATCAATTTTCTGCCAACTTTTTTGTTTGCATTGTTTTTGTTTTATTTTTTCATCTTTATATGGCTTTATTTTAAACTCTAATTATTTTCATTTTCCTTTACATTTTTGTATTTTTTTCAGTTTTTTTTTTGTTGTTGTTGAGAAAAGAAAAAAAAAACAAGTTTCCGCCTCCTCCCAACCTCCCATTTCCCTCCCCCTCCTCCCAAAGCCAGCAAATTAAGTAGGATCAAAACCCCTTGCCATTGTCCTTGGCTTCTCATCAGCAGTCATTGTTTGCCATGTTCAGAGAGTCCGGTTTTATCCCATGCTTTTTCAGTCACAGTCCAGCTGGCCTTGGTGAGCTCCCAGTAGATCAGATCCACTGTCTCAGTGAGTGGGTGC
>NC_022021.1:11509478-11514367 GCF_000317375.1 Microtus ochrogaster
TGGTGAGCTCCCAGTAGATCAGATCCACTGTCTCAGTGAGTGGGTGCGCCCCTCGTGGTCCCGACTTCTTTGCTCAGGTTCTCCCTCCTTCTGCTCCTCATTGGGACCTTGAGAGCTCAGTCCAGTGCTCCAGTGTGGGTCTCTGTCTCTATCTCCATCCATCACCAGTAACAAACAACACTATTATGACAAGAACCTAATAAAGAGTTGAAAATATACTCTAGCTTCAAGCCAGGTTTAGATTATAGTGTGAAGGTATTTATAAATATAGACAGATATTTTATAAAATATTTGCTCATTTATTTATGTATGTATGTATGTATGTATGTATGTATGTATTAAAGATTTCTGTCTCTTCCCCGCCACCACCTCCCATTTCCCTCCCCCTCCCTCAATCAAGTTCCCCTCCCTCTTCAGCCCAAACAGCAATCAGGGTTCCCAGCCCTGTGGGAAGTCCAAGGACCACCCACCTCCTTCCAGGTCTAGTAATGTGAGCATCCAAACTGCCTAGGCTCCCCCAAAGCCAGTACATACAGTAGGATCAAAACCCCATTGCCGGGGGCTGGAGAGATGGCTCAGCTGTTAAGAGCATTGCCTGCTCTTTCAGAGGTCCTGAGTTCAATTCCCGGCAACCACATGATGGCTCACAACCATCTGTAATGAGGTCTGGGGCCCTCTTCTGGCCTGCAGGCATATACACAGGTAGAATATTGTATACATAATAAGTAAATAAATAAATATTAAAAAAAAACATTGCCATTGTTCTTGAGTTCTCAGTAGTCCTCATTGTCCTCTATGTTCAGCGAATCCGGTTTTGTCCCAGGTTTTTTCAGACCCAGGCCAGCTGGCCTTGGTGAGTTCTCGATAGAACATCCCCATTGTCTCAGAGTGTGGGTGCACCCCTCGCAGTCCTGAGTTCCTCGCTCTTGCTCTCTTTCCTTCTGCTCCTTATTTGGACCTTGAGATTTCTGTCTGGTGCTCCAATGTGGGTCTCTGTCTCTGTCTCCTTTCATGGCCTGATGATCTTATTTATGAATCTGAACAAAAATTGTGTGTCCAGAATTGTATGTTTAGTTGTTCAGTCTTCTTTCTGTACTTGATTGGTAGCTGTTCTTTAAGTGCCTTTGTGACTTTAAAATTTCGTTTTTGCCAGGCAATGGTGGCACACACCTATGATCTTAGAGTTCATGAGGCAGAGCCAGGCAGATCTCTGAGTTTGAGGCCATCCTGCTTTCTCTGACTGCACAGAGAACCCCTATCTTGAAACATAGCCAAACCAAACCAAACCAAATCATTTATTTTATTTTTTGATATTATAATTTCATCAATTACCCCCCTCTGTTTCCTTTCTTGCAAACCTACCATATAATCCTTCTAGCTCTCTTTAAAGCATGCTGTCTTTTTACAATAATTGCTGTTTCAAGCATAATCTATATTGTGAAATGCAGAGCTACTAACTTCCCAGGGTTTTTGTTGCTTGTATGACTTTTCACCACTTCCTTCACAATCTGTCAACATTTATTTATCTGCTTTTTGAATCATTTATCAGATTTGTCAATGTGTTGTGTCTCTGTCATCACTTTTTGATATACCTCATAGCTTCAGGCTCACGTCCTATGCATGATCAAAGCAAATACCTATGTGTATCAATCACATTCTAAATGTAAAATAAAATGGACCAAGAATCATCTTAGCGTTTGGGCCCATTAATAACAGTGTACTACATGAAATCAATTCCTTAAAATTCAAATAAATGATGCTCCTGTGTGCTTAACCACCTCAGCCCTAGGTGCAGCAGATTTCATTGTTTATGCTCCTTCAAATCTCATTGATTGGAATCCCACCCATCATGTGACGCAATGAAGATGTCCTTGTGAAGGAGACATCAAAGAGTCCTGTCTCCTTTCTGCTACAGACGTCATCAAAAAATAGGTTCTTCACAAAGAGCTGGCCCTCACCTGCTTTCAGAACTATGGGAAATATCATTTATATTCATTACTATCATTTACAAGACACCTATCATTTACAGGTCTTTAAAAACTGTTATTTTTTATCATCTAGTAAATAAAGAATTTTAATTGTGAATAAAATTTGACCTTTTATCTCTACTTTCAAATATGTTACTACAAAATTAAGAGCAAAATTTGAAATATTTTATATGGTTTATTTTGTAAAAAATTGATATTATTGCTTTACACCCTAAACTATAAGATCAACATATATTTAAACTTTTATCCTGCGTCATGCATATAGAACAATAATTTATTATTATTACATATATAATATATAATAATAATTGCACTATACTTGTAGTTTCTATCATTTGTTTAGTAGCTCTTTAAAATATTTTTCTTTTCACCCCTTTGTAAACATTAGAATAATAAAAATCCAAGCAAGGCTTATTCTTTTAATGAACTTCTTGGTAATGCATGAAGCCAAAATCCTTCCTTTGAAGGTGCATTCACTTCTGGATACACCATTAAGTAGAAGGCATCTCGTCCATTAGCACTAGACCGCTGAAAAACATTCTCCAAATGCTCAGCCTTTGTAGGGTCCTCTTCAGTGGTACTTGAGTTCTAATAATACCTGTTTATGTCCTCCACATAGTCCCCAAATAATTCAAAGGAATTGGTAAGGTTTTAGTCACAGCTGACGTCAATCAAATAGCCTACTTTCTGTCTCTGTTTTATAAATGGAAAATGATATACACATAGGTTTATAGAGGGGAACAAACGATTAGGAATGGAAGGGTGAAGAAGACCTTAGAAAACTTAAAGAGATAACAGGGAAGAGTATTTCAAAAAGAACACGCGAAAGTGTGAAATACATGAGGTTTGTAACTTTTGTGTAATTCATCTTTCTTTCTTTCTTTCTTTCTTCCTTCCTTTCTTTCTTTCTTTCTTTCTTTCTTTCTTTCTTTCTTTCTTTCAAATAAGCTCTGTTGTCACTAGAAGATAAGGATCTGGCATATTAATTTCAGAATTATTTATATTTATAGCATCAAATCTGGCATGAAATAAGAATTCAAATATGATTCCTGCCTTCCAGTTCCAAAGTCTTGTTTCCAACTTTGTAGCACATATTGGGATACAGCCTCTCCTCTCTTTTGATTATTATTATTATGAATTTTACTTGTTTGTTTTGTCTTATTCTGGTGGTTTTCTGGCTTTTTATTTTTTCTTACTTTATTTTTTTATAATTATGTGTGTACGCTCTACATCGGCTTATATAGTATAAGAGGCCACACCCCAATGGGCAGGTAACCACCGGCTATAAGACTTCCTACAATATAATTATTTATAATCTCTATTCATATTTTAATGAGAGTTATAGAAAATGGTGTGGGTTTGTGTGGGTTTGTTGGTTGGGAGAATCTAAGAATAATTGGGGAGACGGATATTGTAATCATAATATATTGTATGAAAAAAATAATTCAAACATCCTCTGGATTTACAGAATCACCTATGTAAAATTATCTCCTCAAAATCTCTGTTCATAAGGTTAAAGCTGAAAACTCCGATCTTCTATATTTCATTTTTTCACTGAATTTCCAAGTATTGGAATCCTATTTATAGGTTCAGGGTCATATCAGGCTGAGGGGACAAAAATACTCTCTGGGTGATTGCAAGGATCAGTGGAGGCAGCAATAGCACATCCTCTGAGTCTACTGTCAATTTAAATCTCTTTTTATTGTGATCAGGCTTTGCTTTCCTCATAGGCTCAGACAAACTCTGCAGACTCTGGGTACCCAGTATATCACCACAGTGGCACTGCACACAGCAGTTCAGATCTATTGTCTTCTCTGGAGAATCCAGGATTCTCTGCCTTCTCTCAGCTCTGTCCCTCCATGCCTGTCTGCAGTTTGCATTCTAGAATCATGGGGCATTTCTTAAGCAATAGCAGCCCCAGACCCCATAGGAATGCGGTTTACATCTCAGTTCTGCTAACTTCAACCTTGTGACCTTAGAAAAAGTTGCCACAGCCTCAGTTTCCTCTTCGGCCTTACATTGCAAGGAATAAGTAAGAGCACTTTAATGCTCATTGCATATTAAATTTCCTAACGACCTTTTCCAAATTCAAGAATGAAAATGTAAGGCCGGGCAGTGGTGGCGCACGCCTTTAATCCCAGCACTCGGGAGGCGGAGGCAGGCAGATCTCTGTGAGTTCAGCCTGGTCTACAAGAGCTAGTTCCAGGACAGGTTCCAAAGCTACAGAGAAACCCTGTCTCGAAAATTAAAAAAAAAAAAAAAAAAAAAAAGAATTAAAATGTATACAAACCCTGCAGTAGTAGAAGTTATTCAGTCTAACTCCCTCTAGGAGGAAGATATAATTTGAATGGTGTAAGCATATAAAAACACGGCTTTATCTAAATAATCCAGATCAATAAAACAAATTGTAATCAGTGAGAATCTGTCATCATTCCACTGACAGTCCAAACTGGTTTTTTATTTTTTTTCCCAGAAGTCGTGTCATACAGATCTGCATAATTAAAGAAGTCTGTCTGCCTCCTACGTCTGAATTTTTTATTTCTATGCAATTATATTAACAGAAATATTGTCTCTGCCTGTCTGCATGTAGCTAAACTCACAATGGTATATATATATATATGAATTTGTTTAGAACATGATAGGCTATTCACACCCTAAAATCATTTCTTTAGTATTTGTAGTTGGAACATTTATTCGCAGAACATTTTACTGTTCATAACTGTGCCCCCAGCATTCGGATTTGGACAGGTACACTGGTACGAAGAGAACTCTGACCCCTCGGATTGCTCTAGCTTGTTCTTTTGTTACTTCTGTGCTCACTGCCCAGAGCAAAATGCAGAGCAACAGCCCCTTAAAGATATTTCTGCTGCCCTCTCTGTAACACACTCTCCTCCCTCCCTC
>NC_022021.1:11514467-11516689 GCF_000317375.1 Microtus ochrogaster
TCTCCCTCTCTCTCTACACACTCACACACACACACACACACACTAACCGCCCACTCCAAAAATGCCTGCTGTTGCTCATGCTCCCTAGAGGCCCCAGAATTCTCTACAAAAATAGTCATTACTTCATTGCCAGTGGACTGATGCAGCCCAGCACTTAATCCCTGGGGTCTCTTTCCTCCTATTTAATGTACCACTGCTCAAGAATTGATGCTGTCCAGTTATCACAGAAGTCTAAAAGCTGAGCATTTCCTGTGCTTTATGGTGCTTGACGCCGCCGTGGTCACATTTGCTTTTCACCTTTCCCCACGTGATTGTTAGCACTCACAGGCGTAGGCTGAGTATAAGAAAGGCAAAATGCAATGTTTCTGTATGCTTGCTCTCTACAAAACCTTATTACAAAGAATCGCTTCTTAGCGATGCCCTGGCACTTCTGCCCCTGACTGCATTTTCTTGCTTTCACCTTTGCTAAGCAAAGAAATGTGTCAGTACGAACGTAAAGACTGATGATCATAGTTTCTCCCACTGGTCTTAACCAACACCTTGACGCTATGAAAGTTTTAACAGTATGTGCTGCAGTAAGAGGATATGGATTTGTGGTACACAGACTTGTGCTCAAATGCGATCTGCACAAAGCATGACATTTATATCTTTCCATGGTTGTGTTACTTTTCTGGGTTCATTTTCATCCCCTTGGCAATCTAGTCTTGCAGCACTCACTCGACAGTGACATTTATTCCACTAGCACATTCTAGGGATTGGTGTTTCCTACTCACAATCCTCCTAGATTGTAAGCTTTCCCTTAGTAGGTGGTGCTCCTATGACTATGATGTAGGGATTTTTTTCTTCACTTGTTAGCTATGCTTTGAAAATATATATTTTTCCTATATCCTTTCCATGCTGAGACTGTTTTAGTACTGCATAGCTGTGTCTACATCAGAGATTCACTTAACCATTTAAAATGTGTGCTTTGTAAAACACTTCTAGAGATATGAAAAGACAGAAATAAATAAAACCAAACATATAAAACACAGGGTTACACAGGGAGCTGAACACATTAAAGACTGCAAAATCCCAGGAACAGTTTTCTAAGTAAGTGTCCAACAAAGGACATTACTATCATTGACTACTAACATTTTGAAATTATTTCAGGAATTTTGTGTGATTTCCAACTTGTGATACTCTACTGTTTTCTGATCAGTCTGTTCTTATTCAATTCAGACTCTCTCACTTTTACTTTAATCAACCATGATCATATATGACTATAAATGTTTCTGATATTTCATTTACAAGTTTGCATCTCATCAGGTAAAGGGGGCTACGAAAAGGGAAGGGATGGTGTGAATGGAGACTAATTATTCCTGACACCTAGACCCGAATAATCACACAGAAACTATATTAAGTACAACATTGCTTGGCCTATTAGTTCAGGTTTCTTATTAACTAATACTTATATCTTAAATTAACCCATTTATATTTGTCTGTGTATTGCCGCAAGGCTGTGGCCTACCAGTAAGTTTCCACTGTGTCCTTCTCCTTTGGCAGCTACATGGCATCTCTTTGACTCCACTTACTCTCTATATATATCTTTACTCAGATTTCTCTCCTGGATTTATTCTGCCCTGCCACAGTTCAAAGAAGCTTCTTTATTAACCAATAATAATAAAACATATTCACAGCATACAGAGGGGAATACCACTTTATCTCTCATTTTCTATCTAAATAAAAAGGGATTTAACTTTAACATAGCAACATTGCATATAACAAAACAGGTATCAAGCAAGAATTACAGTTACAATATTTCTTTGTGAGTATAAAGTTTCATACATAATTTATCTTTTATCACAACTAAGACAAACTATAACTATATGCCTTCAACTCTAGCAAAGACTCTAGAAGGACATAATATTATGTAAGTAAACAGGAAGTGCATTGTAAGCAACTTCAAAAGTTCTAAAAATCACAGAGACATCTCACTGCCTGGACAATCATCCAAAGTTCTTTTGTAAAATTGGGGCATCCATCTTTAGCCTACAAACACATACTATCTGGAGTCGCGGCGGCACGCAGTCGCGGCGGCACGCAGTCGCGGCGGCACGCAGTCGCGGCGGCACGCAGTCGCGGCGGCAGTGGAGCAACACAGCGCTGCAATCAAAAATAGGCTCTGGGGGACCGGCGGCGACAGAAGCAAGCGGCGGGGACCGGCGTGGAGGCAGAGGCAAGCG
>NC_022021.1:11522594-11572031 GCF_000317375.1 Microtus ochrogaster
GGGGAGGAGGCGGAAATCCTCAATAAATAAATAAATTAAGAAAAAAAAACACACATAGTATCTGGCAGAGTTTTTCATGAAGCAGGAAATTTCAAAGACTGTTTTACTTATATTGACTGTCAGTCACTTTCTTCTGTGTCCTGCAGAATGCCTGACAAACTTTTTCATGAAGCAGGAACCCTGAAGGACTGTCTCACCTTCTTTAGGCAAGTTCAGCAGTCATTTTCTGTGGGTCCTGTACATCCAATTTATACATCAAGCAGTCCAGGCGGAAGCAATTTCTTGCCCAAATGGCTAGCCTTGTTACATTGAAGGCAAATTCCATAATAAAAATTTCTTCAGTGCCCATCAACCACTCCGGTAATTGGTGCTTCCAGAAGCAGACATATCTCACTGTTGATAAAAGCCTAAGTTCTTACTTAAGACCTTTTAAATGCTATATTCTGTAGGTCTTTCAAGTGTTGAAAGTTATTTGATTGAAATATATCTCTGTATATCCTGAAAACCTAACATAATTAAAAGCTTGATTATTACAGATGATTGACTATTAATCTGCATTTCTTAACTATACATTATGTTTTTAAATAAGCTGCACAACAAATACTTTAATCAAGAGTAGAAATACATATACAGTGTACCAAAATTAACCTTAAATTTGTATCAATAGATCGAGATCCATACCGATGAAAATTATACATCTCTGTATCATATCTTCCCCCTTTTATATTTTTAGAAATAAATTGATTTTTGCCATTTAACTACTTATATACAACCCCCTTTAAATGAAAACAAACATTTATAAACAATCATTTTGGGAATTTGGGCATAGCTTTCTCCAAACTGTTTTCTACTGTTTGATGGGTGAAGTACTTTAGGGATTCATCAAGCCTTTTGGGGGAGTCTTATTCCATTAAACCACATTAGTCTGGAAGGAATCCATAGGTTCTCATTTTCTGTGAAATGAAGCTGTGTCATACTCATAAGGTTTTGGCATGTTCCTCTCCTTTGACAACTACATGGTGTCTCATTGCCTCTACCTACTCTCTCTATATATATTTCTGTTTGGGTTTCCCACCTGGCTTTATTATATCCTGTCTTAGGCTGAAGGACTTCTTTATTAACCAATGATAATAAGGCATATTCACAGGATACAGAGAGGAGTCCTACATCAGGAGGGAGCTCTTGCTCCTAAAATTACTTCATCTTTATTGTTATTATTCATTACCATTAGAATATTTTTAATCATCACATTCCCTTTTAATAACAGGGAGTCTGTTTTAATACATTTGAGTTTTACTTACATTGAACTTGTGCTTTCATTCCATTCTAATGCCATAGTGCATAAGACACTCAGCTATGTATCTAATCAGTGTTTTAAAATGTTCCCCGTTAATATGATTTGTTGGCAGTATCCAGGTCACAGTCTGGGAATGGCGAGTGCACAGTTTTTCTGCAGGGGCAGTCGAGATTGTGTACATGATCATAGCGTTTCCCTTCTGGTGATGACAACCAGTATTTCTCTAATCTTGGCTGTACTAATAATGGACCGTAATTCCAGGCAGGACTTTGTCAAATTATGATATACTGAAGAACGCAAAGAAGTACTCAGAATTTAAGTTGTAATTAACACTCATATTGGCATGGTTTTAATGTACCAACTTTCAGTATTTTATTTTTTTAACAAATTTTAAACAAAACAAAGCATTAATAGCATTGTTTTTAAATAAGAGTATATAAATTACATTAAGTTATATGACATATGTGGGTTCTGGTGCACTGCTAAACATTAATTGAACTACTTCTTATTTGTTCTTTAAAGCATTCAGACCTAATTCTACATTCTGTATTATAGTTATATCTTAGCTATGCCTGTGACAGAGGGTGGAACACTGTAACTTTGTCAATACTTGGTATGGCCAAATTTCTGTTATTTTTACTTATTGGGAAAGATATCACAGACCTTTCATTTCTTGGTTTGTATTTACCTAATTTCATTAGTGTAGTTTGTGAAAGTTCTCATCTTTAGTCTAGTGTTCATTGTTAATATCTGGTATCAGTCTGTGTGGAAATATTTTCAATTCAAGTCACATGCTGTTTGATAAAGAAGTCAACATGTACTATATTTGCCCTTATCAGTAAGCTAATCAAATGTGGTATGAAGGGTAAGAAAATTCAATAAACTGTTTTTATGTCCACCACTGTACACTTGATTGTATATTACAATTAATATTGCAGAAGAAGGTAATTTAATAAAAACTTTCCATTGGGGTTATATGCTCAGTAATCATAAAGTAGGGCCCATATACTGTTCTAATTTGACTCTCTAATGCCCTTCCCCCAAGACCCTTGTGCTAACATGAATCTTTAGTAGCATAGAGCACTGTGAGGAGGTGATGGAATCTTTATTAGATGAAATTCAGTAGGAGGGACTTAGGTTGTTGGGGAGGCACCACTGCAAGGGTATTAATGCATCAGAATTTTCATCCTTATCCCCATTTATAAACAATGACAACATGGACAGCTTTGCTCTATTCTGCATTTTTTCCCAAAAATCTCTGTCTTGACACAGGTGCCAAACAGTGCAGTAAATGTGAACTGAAACCATGGGTCAAGTTGTCAATTTGCCACATAGATAATACAGTTTATGCATCTCTATAGCAGTATAAAATAATTATATTCATTATTTAAATATGTATTTTGTACTTCCAAAACTCTATAAGGAAGACAATAATACTAATCTCTACTACACAAAACAAGTTCTTATCAATTTTGTTTCATTCCCCTGCATCCCAGGAGTTGGGCTATCTCACACCACTCTGGAGTCTTGTTCATGTCCCACCATCACCACCCCATTTTATCTAGCTGCTTTCTTAGCCAAGCATCCCAACTACATTCTTTTCTCAAATACATTAATTTAATTAAAAAATGAATTAAAATGCTTGCTTGAATGTGCATTTATAGTCAGTGAGAAAGCTCAGTAAAGAAAGAATCTTAAAGCCATGCCTGGAAAGTTGAATTCAATTCCTGGGATCCACATGGTGGGAGAATATTTTTTTCCCAAGCTACCTTACCTCAGTATAGCACATATCACAAAGACAGTAAGTTAATAAATTTTAAAATTGCTTTTCTATGATCTTTATTAATAGAGAATATATTTTGTGTATTTATTAGTGATTTAAGTTATTCAACATGGGTAATTATTAGAGCAATTATTATTATTATAGTCAACATTTGCAGTGCTCCAAATACATATGTTTTAACCTTTAGTTACTTTTAACTGTTAATTTTTATCCTAAAACTTAATTTCATATTCCATATCTTAAACACTTTTTGCTCCCTCTCCACATTTATCAGTAGTAAGATAACTCTACACACATCATCATTATTTTCCAATGGAATTGTTATAACCATATACTACTTTTGGTTCCCCACTGGACCATCAAATCTTTAAGTACAAAGGCCCATCTTTTACTAAGATATTGTCATTATGCACAGGGCCATTACTACCTGTGTACAGTTGAATGTAACTAATTCAAGATCTAATGAAAGGACTAATTCTATGGAAAGCAACTTCAGGGCTAAGTGTTTGTCTTTGCCTCATTTGTTATTGTGGGCTAAGCAGTGTTCCTTCTTGATTTAACAATACAAACTTCTAAATTTCTGCTAACGCCCTAAGTGTGTATCCGATACCTAGTATTCAATCCTAGTAGGCGAACCTGAGTAGACTTACCAGGTTGTATTTCTATGTTGCGTCATTTTTGTGTAACAGAAATGGTAAAAGAAGAGCAGGCATGAACTAGGCAGGCAAGCAGGGAAGATCAGACAAAGGAACACAAGAAGAATAGAAAGAGAAGGAGAAGAGAAACAATTATATTGTAATTAAATGAAAAGGAATGATGGAATAAAAACTAAGGTCTTGATACACTGACTTCCCTAAATCATTATTGAATAAGATAACATGTTGGTTAATACTACCATTATTTTTGGTGTGATCAAAAATGTTACTATTTTTCTTGCTGAAAGGTATAACTTTAGGATTTATAGTTAACTATCAGTTACTATACAGAAAACATTGTGGAAAAATCTATAAAGTCTATTATTTTTAGTGACATTCTCTACTCCAGATAACAGTGTGTGTTGGGTTGAAGTTTAGTTTATAAAGCAACTCAAATGTCAGAAGAGGTTAATATCAACAAGAATGTGTCTACAAGCATAAAAAACTTTTCAAAAAGATTATAAATGAAGCATATTTAAAGTAAGAACATCAGCCTGTAAAGTATTGGCATTTGAACATTCCTTGGGACCTTTTTGAATATCAGTTGATCATGAACTGTTTACTATTATGAGTTTAACATATTTTGATTTAAAGAAAAAAATAATGATAAAAACTGCTATTAATTAAATAACATACAGTAAAGTGTCTATTCCTGGGGACTTGGAGAGACAGCTCAGTGTTTAAAAGCATGTAATGCATTTTCAGGAAACTCAAGTTTCTCTCCAGCACCTTCACCTTGCAGTGAACAGACCATCTTTTACTCCAACTCCAGAGGTCCCTGGCAGTTCTAGCCACTTTGGGCAACTGTAGTCACACTCACATCCCCACACACAGATGCACACATATACATACAATTAAAAATAAACCTTTGAAAAAAAGCCAGTGGTTATATATATACATATATATATATATATATATATATATGTGTGTGTGTTTATATATGATGCATACATGAAAACATTATGTACATGTATGAGCTATAATATTTATCTTTCAAATGCAGTTCATCTGATAGAGACTTGTTCATCAGAGAAACCAATTTTGAGATACCAATGTATTATACATGGGAGAGTTTTCTGGAGTGAAATCACTCACCATGCATTCAGAGATTTTCATCTTTCAAGTCTTTCAAGTGTGTGATATCTAGTACACACAATATATATATTGTATGCAATAAGAAGCCAGTTGAATGAACCAGCACATTTTGTCTTTATACTTTTATGAACACTTAATGTTACTCTGGAGCCCAACGACAAAATGTATTAATTAGTGGAAACTATACTAAACACCAAGTTTATGTCACAGTAATGCTTCTGTGTGGTTGCAGATAAGCTGACATGTAACTACTAAGACGTTTGAGGTTATTGGTATGCATTACTATGCTTCTGGTGACTGCCGCTGCCTTCCCCATGGATTTAATGAAGGAAAGTGATGGACTTGGATGGAAAGCCTTTAGAGGAAAAGTGTCAGGGCACCTAGTCTGCCAATGGCACAAGGGATCCAGGAGCACTGATTAATTTCATTGCCAGAACCTTATATTGAAATGGAGAGGCACACTGAGCACAGCATTAAAAATATATTACAAATATGTCCTGGTTAACCTGTTTGAAGATTATTGCTGGCAGTCAGAATCGCACGCTATGGAGTTCCATAAGAGTATTTTTATATGGGTTGACCTGGGGATGAAACTCTCCTTCTGTATCTTTAAATTTTTTGCTTTAGCTTTAGGCTTACAGTGAACTCTATAGTCAAGCTGCATAAATATTCCCGAGCACTGCTTTGTGTGCCATGTTCTCCCGAGAATAGTGCAGACAGTAGATTGCAGTTAGGAATTTTAAATATGTTCTTAATTCCATGGTGATCATGTGCTTTTGTATTCTCTCATACACACACACATACACACACACACACACACACACACACAACGTTGTGTGTTTTAGTTCACAAAGGTACTTCCTTTTCTATGCTTTTTGATGATAGACTTATTATTGAAAAAATATTATCTGCTCCTCATTTGAAAGCAAAAAAGATAGATGCGCACATGAAAGTATAGAAGATTTATTAGAGAAAAACAGAATAAATAAAATATTCCCTAAAATATAGAAAGCTATCCAACAATAAGCCTTACAGTACAGACTGATATGGCATGCTGTAGGTCTTATCAAACCTAGGGTGAAGGAATTCAGAAGGCTTTCACACTCCGAAGGAAGACTGTATTTCATGTAGAGTGTGTTTTCTGTCCTCTTCAATGCTACACCAGAGACCCGCCACACTGCAAATTTAGTTGGCTTCTTTATTTACAGAAACCATGATTGCATTTTTTTTCCTATGGAACAACTTATCGGTTGAAGAGGGTAATAGCATACACACACTACTGTAGTTTGTTCCTTTAGGGGTATTCAGAAGCAATACTTCTTTGGTACATATTTTTATTTTTTTCTTTTGTCCTCATCAAATACAGCACTACATTTCACATTATAATCAATTAAACTCATTCTCAGCTGTTCAGCATTCTGGCTTCCCAATGGAGCAGCCTGCACTTGCCTGATCTCCACACTAGGGTGTTTGGACAAGAATATCTGGCATCTCTGCCCACCCTTCAGCCCTGAAGTGTCTGCCATGCTGTTGCAGGAGGTTAATGAAGGCTAGATGGACCTACTTACTGCATGGTTTAGGGTATCCTGTCAGTGTTTTTCTGAAAGTACCCCACACTTTAGATGACTATGACCAAAAAGCAATTTCCGTGATGCAAAGTACATCACTTAATAGTGCATAGCATCAAGCAGAGAGCCTTCTGTTTGGGGGTGGTCTGAGTAACATTGTTATAGGAATGAGTAGCTGCATAGGTTTTATAATAGCAGAATTCTATTAATTTAAAGCTATGTTTAATTACGTGCTTTATTCATGAGGTACAGGTACTATCCTAATTAATAAAGAAAAATTTAATTTAATCTTTAAAACTTACAACTCATTTTTGATATTATAGGATCTGTGAAGCTATCTTAGGATATCTTATTAAGCATGTTAAATGTGGGTACCTGATTTCCAAAGTTCTTGATCTTATCTATAGCATATTTCCATATTGTCAATAACAAAATTCTGAGAGAAAGCTTGCTTCACAGTTTGAATATTTGAAATATCATATGCCTATGTCTATGGAATATTTTTGAAGATGGTTACTGAAATTTATCTTAGTAATCTAGCCTGAATTTAAAAATCAACAAAATTATACAAGCTAAGTGAATATTTGGGATCTAAATGCAGACATATCTATACCACACAAGTATATACACCTAGACATTAGTTTGCATAGTAATATAGAAAAATAACATAAATGCCTTGAGTGTAAAATCACTGCTTAATGCAACTGTCTGTTTTAATCCTCTCCTAATGGGAATGGTCAGCAGTTGTGGAGGCCTGCTTACTTCATAAAATAACTTCTTTATTGGCTGCCATAACAATTTTCACCCTGGATTTTCACTTACTTCTCTGGCCATTCCTTTCTCGTGAGCTTTTATTCCTCATATATTTTTTTCTTTTTACTACTTTGTTTTGAAGGTTCTATGTTTTACCTATTCTCTGTTATTACCAGTATCTGTAATCTGGTGTCCAGCTAGGGAACTCAGAAGTCCATTGCCTCAGCATTTTAAGTACTAGAATTACAGACATGTACTACCATATTAATTTTAGAATGTTTCAATGTTCAGGATTTTGTGCATTCTATCTATATTCACTCCAACAATGATTTCAGGCTATTTTGTATAAATATTCATTAATTTATGACTAAATTATTTTATCTCATTAATACTTCCCCCCCAAAACTTTAGAATTATAAAATCAATCATATGACTATTTCTATCTCATATTTAACATATTGAAGTTTCCTGACCATTTTCCCAGGCCTTCTTTCCTGTTGACTTTATTACCTCAGTTTATGTTAGCTATAACCTTAGGGACCCTCAAATCAAGCCATGAGAGGCATTCATGACTTACCTTTCTCTTTCATGTCTGTTTCCTTTCAGCAGATCTGACCGTCTTTACCTTCAAAACACATTCAAAGCATGACTGGGTCTTGCATAGTAAGCATCCAAATTAAAATTTTAATTTTCCTTTGCCTTGTCTTTTGTGCTAACTACTTATCCAGCTTGCCTTTACACATGATAAATATGTTCTTAATATACAGGACACAGTGATCTTGTGAAATATAACATAAGATATCTTAATACAATTCTTAGTGTAAGAATGTTATCACACAAATTTAACAGGGATATAGTGCAGGCCTGTCTGGCGTTAATACATACAAACATTATGTGAGTTAAACTAGACCTGCATCAACCGTACTGCAGTAGATTCCCATCTTCCTCTCGTCTCTACCTCTTTTCTTCATTCTTGTCTCCATCATTCAGTTTACCATAGCCCATAGGTACCTTAATATATCTCACAAGTTCACATCAGGATGGTTCTTCTGAAACTCTATCTAACCCTACTTTCTTAGCTCATTTTTATTCTAAGCCTGAGAAGATCTTGCCTGCATTGTAGTCTCATTTAGTAGTTAGTTCATATATTCCTTTTTAAGAGAGTCCGTGATGACTATAACACTTAATATATTATGTCTCCATGCTTCTACTTTCAAGTGTTTCTTTCATAAAACCCCCAAGTCTCACATATTAAAAGTTTTACTTAAATATTTTATAATTGTTCTTCTTTAATACTAGTATGAATTCCTCAAAAGTTAAACTATTTTTTTGTTTTTATTTTCACTCTCATTTTAGAATGCCTAATAAATTAGGAAGCAATAGAAGATAAAAAAAGGGGGAGGAGGGAGAGAAACTGAGAGATGAGAAGAAAAATCAAGATTTTTACAATGAAGTTTCAGGATTGAACTGTGGCCCAAATATGCCTACCTTATCCTAGATTGCTGCACTGTTTGTGGTGTTTCTAAACAATGGCTATCCCCAAAAGTTTATATTCTCTAGGTTTCCAGATTGAATTGGGAATGTTTTCTAAAGAAGGAAAAAAATAAGTCAAAATCACTTCATAATTCAAGTTTGTTTCTTAGATTTAAATTTACATATTTAATATTATAATTTACAAAGAAAATTTTTCAATAATCACAGCATTCTACTTCTTTTAAATCAATGTAGACTATCATCAGAGATGCCTAAGTTTTATCTACCTTTCTTTTATAGAGAACTCAAGCTTCTACTTGCTCAGTTTGTGGAGACTTTTCACCATTGCCTCCCTAATCTTTTTAGTTTTGTGCTCATCAGTTCTTTCTCTAAAGAAGGATGCATGCTCAAATTGTCAATATGCTTCCTGCTTTATGGTTTACTCACTCATCCACTTCTTAAGTTTATGTCTTCTCTCAAAAGGGGCCCACTAGCTATCCCTTGTTTGTGAGTCTAGAATGTGTTTCTTAGCCTCTGTTTTCTGATTTTTGGGACAGCATTCAAATGGTTAGATGTCCTTTGCTCCTTCTCCTTTCCTGGGTGTTCTTTCTTGTTATGAAATTCTTATTAAAGGAGTTATATTCTTCCACTGAAATCATGAATGTCAGTATAACGTGTCATCATTTTAATGTTCGTGCCCTTATTATAATGCATGAAACTCTTTTTTTTTTGCCTTTTAGACAACATATGTATATAATGTCTTAATAGCCATTGATATGCTCTCTTGCTGGAATAAAGCATTGATGTTTCCAAACCAGGATATTGACTCTTGAGAGTTTGTAAATTCCTTCTTCCCCAATAACCTCCCAACATTAAGGAGCTGCCTTCTGTCGGGGAGACCAACAGTAAGGTACTTGTTGAGGTCCATCCTCAACATAATAACCTCTTACCAGGGTAGGGGCATGGGAATTTTGAAAATATAAGTAAATAATATGAAGATACATAAAGATAATAAGACAGAAATCATAGAATTATACCAGGAGAATATTTTAGTGATTACTGAAATCCTCCATGTTTATTTTTTTCACAGCCTTTATACCCAACTATAAACCAATTTAAATGGTGGGTAATAACAAAAGGCTTTATTAACATGATCAAGGATAACTCACACAGTCAATCACTCATTCACTTTATCACTCTGAGATATCAAATCATAAGCATTTTGTTTTCTAGGTAGTGAAGCCGCTCTAAATCTCTTATGCTGAAGGCCACCCCTCCCCATGTGACCTCATAGTTACAGAATTAAAAACAGAAGTATTTTGCATATCCTGACCATCTGTCAGGATTGAATGGAGCTATCTTAATGTCAAAAGAATCAAGCAATCACATCCTGAGTTGGGACATGCAACTATGCGTCAACCATTTTGAGTGACCTCCAAACTCTCTGACCAACAGACAAGGTGGAAATTAGGCTCGCATTTTGGGCCTAGACAGGTGCTTAATTATGAACTATAACAAACACTGTGTTGTCTATTGGAGCTATCCAGTATCACAGTCCCTAGTAATATGCACTTGAGACCATTTTATGTTTCTGATACAGTATATCCCTCCATCTGGCCAGTCTTGTTTCTCTTACTACAAAAGATTTTCTGCTTCCAGCTAAATCTCCATGTTAGACTCATTTGGGTTTCTGGCGATACATTCAGACACACATCATCTCTAATAATGAAGATAATATCTGAAATATTATAGGAACTATCACTGTGGCATGAGAATCATTTTTACTTAAGGATATTTCATAAGTAACAAATAAAAAGGACCCATTCTCACATTTTTTCCCAAATGGAACAAAAAAAAAAAGAAGTTTTCTTGGTACCAGGAAGGGTGTTATTGATAATATCTAAATATGCATACTTTGATAGGACAGGACTGTTTATATTGGTTATTATCTCAGATCAGTTACCTATCACTGTGAGAAAAAGCATTGAAGATAACAATCTTGGGTAGAAAGGGTTTATTTTGGCTCACAGTTCTAGGTTATGGTGTACCACTGTAGGTTAGCCATAGAGACAGTAGCTTGAAGGAATTTGGCATATGGCATATATGGTCAGAAACAGAAAGCAATAGATGGATAAATGCTAGTATGTCACTTATTTTATCAACTACTACACAATCAGGGATCCTTTGCCTGGGGACTTCTGGCAGCCTTGGTGAGCACACATCTACTCATATAATCTTAGGTGATCTAGATAATTCCTCAGAGACATGCCCACAGGCCAATCTAATACAAACAATATCCTATTGATACACTCTTCCAAGGTGAATCCAGAATGTGTTGACTACTAAAAATATTACTGTACAAATCTTTAATTAGAATTGTTAAGTATTCATTCAAAATTCGAAGTTATTAATGACTTACTGATGTTTTTATATCTTGACGTGTTACATTCTGATCATTCCTTCATCTGTTTTCCCCTCCACTTTACTTACTTCTTACCTCTACTTCTCTTCTCATCCCATAGATATCATTTTATTTTCATGTTTTCTTTTTATTTTCATATATTATAGAAAATATGCAATATTTATCTTTTTATATCAGTCTTATCTCAGTCAACATGCCTGTTGATTCCATACATCCGCTATGATTACCAGCAATTTCTTCTTCTGTATGACTGAATAATACAACGTTGCATACATGTATATCACATATCATATATATGTAATATATAAGTACAATTGCACATGCCATCTTTTCTTTAATAATTTCAATTGATAAGTACTTAAATCATTTTGATCTCTTAATTTTATTTTCCTCATCTCACAATTTAGTTATTTTATACAACTGTAACTTTTTGTTTAACTTATTATCTTGCACAATCTTTTTTTCTATATGTTTGGGTCATTTACTTTCTTGTTGGTTTTCTATATCCTTACAAAATAAAACAAACATGTTTTGCTCCTATAAGTATACCTTATGTTAATTTAATTCATCAGCCTACACAAAGTCCCAAAGAATGTGGAAGTAATATTTTGCCTCTCCTACATTATTCCAAGTAACAGAGTTTTAATTCTTGAACAGGCAGCTATCGAACACTTGCTAGGAACACTGCACTAAAAATACTCTCCACAATGGAAAGTTATAAATAGAAAGATGTGTTCATATTATTATCTTCTTGACAAGTTTCTTGAATGTTTCAATATATAGATCTTTGAAAAAGATTCCAGTAGTACCTGCCCCACAATGAGGTTACATGTCATTCAGAATCCTTTGAGTCACCAAGTAGGTGCTGTAAGAATAAAAAGTAGTGAAAGGAGAAAAAATCTCATGTGTATATTTTTTAATTCTTTTAAATCAATTAAGACATACCGATTTCCATTTTCTGAACAAGAATGTTAGTCAAGTCATTTTGAAATATTTAATTATTTGAAAATCTATATTTATACATTGAACAGATATATCAATTTTTTTGATTGTATATAGAGAAAATACATAAATAGGGAACAAGGAACACTTTGAAGAGAGGTGTTTTTGGAATAAATTTTTGAGACAGGAGATATAGTTTCTTTCTAAAAGATACATATGAAAAACCAATCTTGAAAGACAGAGTATAATAAGATGAAACATATATATATATATATATATATATATATACACACACACACACACACACAAAAGAGATTCAAGTTAAGGAAAAATATATGTAAATGACAAGTAAAATTGAATTTTACAGTAATATACATTAATTTAATAGACATTCTTAAACTTAATTTAATAGACATTCTTAAACTTAAGTATAATTTAAGAGTATAAATTCTTAAAACAATATGACATGACATAACACCTTAAAAGCAACTAATTTTTATAGACAAACCCTAGTACATCCAAGTACATCTGTCATTAGCACACCCTATACTGATGTGGACTAGATGACAGCATTCATTTGAAGATACAGCTGCAAATTCAATTTTGTATTCACACAAGTTAAGTGGCTACTCATCATTCATACTAAATCTACAGTAATGGGTAATCAAAGAATATGAGTGGATAGTGCTCTTCAAGAATATGAATTGGTCAGATGGTGGTGGTACACACTTTCAATTCCAGCACTTGGGAGACAGAAATAGGTAGATCTACAGAGCTAGATCCAGGACAGGCACCAAAGCTACAGAGAAACTCTGTCTCAAAAAACAAAACAAAACAAAGGAACAACCAAAACAAGAATGCAAAGCAGAGTAGCAACAGACAAAAGGTACACTGGTCTGGGGTTAGGGAATTACTTTGCCATAAGACTATGCTATTCATTTTTAATTGTATTCAAATGCCTTTTATGTTAAAAAATAATTTCCCATTTAACTGCACAACTAAAAATTACTCATACAAAAATTTCTGCTAAAAATTGATAACTTTGATAAATGATTTTTTGAGGAAAAAAATGATTTTTTTGCCTTGGCTATATATACTCACATAAATTTTGACCAAATCATATTTATCACAACTAGTTGGATTTTGATGAAGATTGGTCAAAAAGACAAGTTAAATGTCTTACTAAATTATGTTATTGCTATTTATGAAACACAATCAGAAAACTAGGCTCTGACCAGAGAAGTTACTATGATAATTATGTCTTCCGAAGGATATGCTGAGGTACCAATTCCACAGAATCTCATGGTTAAGCTCTAGTTTTGGCATCTTCAAATGTTTAAGTGGATTCAGCTGATGACTTTAGGCCCCTAATCCAAGACAACCAGCGCCATCACAAGAAAAACATGGCATAGACACATTCAGAACAAAATGGGGAGAAATCATGAGTTTCCTGGGCAGAGAAACAGACTTCTGAAGCAAAAAGCTCTGTTGATACCTTGATCTTGAACTTCTAAACTGCCAAATTATGACAAATAGGTATCTAATCTCATGCCACCTATTAGGTGGTACTTCTTCTAGCAGCCCAGGACATAGTATTGCAAGTATGATATCTGGTGTTATTCATATCTTTCTATGAACAATATCTACAATTGTTGATAATGCTAACAGTACAATTTAGAAAATATATAATCATGATATGCAAAATTTGAAGCTTGTTTTCAGCATGAAGCATCATGAGGCAGTTAGAATTTCACAACTTTTCTCATGCTGAATAAGACGCACTGTTCGGGAGCCAGGAAAGCATTTGTATTGATAAATGCTCTTTTGTTGAATTCTTTCAGCTCTGTGAACATGAAACAGAACAAGATACTGGCACGGATTTGTGCCACCCAGTGACATGTGATCTGTTGGGAGAGATGATAAACGGTTTGAACACTGACACCTGAAGATACAAAAACAAATGATCTTGTAATCATTGCACCTTAATTCTTTGTAAAGATTTGAAAATATAATTTTATTAAAATATTTGACTTGCATTGTTGATCCATTTGTTTATTTCATATTAAGAACTCATGGATATTGATCAAGCCCAAGCAATTCGCAAAATATAACAATTTTTTAAGGCCCTTAAGTTAGTACTCTTAGAACAAACATAATTTTCAAGTTGAGAAATTGAAGTTGAAATAACACAAAGTTGAAGAACTTCCCCACAGATACCAAGGCAAGGAGTATGACCATATTTATGCTATCATGTGTTTTCAAATGTAAATATAAAGATAGTTAAGGATTCACACAGACACACAATAAAACATCTTAGGGCAACACATATACACTAAAATAAAATGCTCAATAGGTAAAATTTCAAAGCTTTCCATTATTTGTGGACTTACTTGTAGTGCCTGATGAAGCACCACAGTTATACAGTTGATTACCATAAAAAGGATCATTGTAGCTTCATTTGCCAGGTAGAAAAGGTTTATACAATGGAATTTGTTAATTGTTTTAATGGAGAGACTGCTAACCTGCATTTAATCTTTAAAATAATCCATTTTTTGTCTGTTGATATTTTATGCATATAGATTGTCGTAAAAACTCCTAATAGTTCTACAAACATATAAGTACTTATTTTTTGTTGAAAATAGAACCATACTGTGTAACACATCTGCAGGATTTATAGGAAAGAGCAGAAGCATGGTAGCATATTAAGAGGAAGTCAATCTCACTGAAAACTCTCACAGATTAATTTAAATATGCTATAAAGTCCATAAATAAGTTATTTTCAGACAGAAATACAGTGAAAAGTTTTAAGTAGTCATATACATACATATATAATTTAATATCTATTTCTATTTTCAAAATTACATCATGATCAACAAGTATTCTGGTAGAACACTAAGTAGTCATGGCAAATGGTTAAATTTCGTGTTCTTTCTGTTCCAAACAATTAATCATAAATAAAGAAATGGAAAGAAACACTATCACACACACATACACATACAAGTATTTGTCCCTAAAATAACAATTTTGTAGGTGAAAATATTGACTGTTTCATTTTAACTTATATATTTGTTTAATATGTCATTAAAAAATGGGCTATCATTAGGTATCATCTGAACACTAAGGAAATGAAAAAGAACGTAAAGAAATTGCAACAATATTTGTAGTTTAGATATTTAACAGCATTATTAAAGAAACAGGAAAGCCTGCCATCATAATAATGGAACATCAGAACACACTCACCAGAAAAACCAACTCAGTTACATTATTATGAGGTTAAATGATCTTCAATATTCAACAAAGAGCTAATATGTAAAAAGTCAGTTACACAAGATCTCCTGAGTAAATTTGGAACTTGGAGACCTTGGGGGGAGCATTCAAGGTGAGAGGGGAGAAGCAGGGAGGGGAGCAGAGAAAAACGTAGAGCTCAATAATAATCAATAAAAAATAGAAGAGAAAACCAAAACAAAAGTCAGACACAAACTTTCTATAAATTTAATAACTAATTTTGAGAGCTATGTAACTGGAGGTTTCTCTCCTGACAGTCAGCTTCCAAATAACCATTCTGAGACTTAATATTAATTATAAGCAGTTTGCCCTATTAGCTCAGGTTTATTATTAACTAGTTCTTACAACTTAAACTAAACCATTTCTATTTTATATTTTACCATGAGACTTATGGCTTGTTACGTCCTATCTTGGTTCTCTGGCGACTGCTTGCATTTCTCTCTGACTTCTACTTCTTTTTCTCTGAGCTTGGTTTTCCCACCTAGCTTTAGTCTGCCTGATTCTTGGCCAAATTAGCTTCCTCATTAGCCAATTAATAAGATATAATTACAGCATACAGAAGGGCAGTCCACATCAGAGCTATGCTAAAATTCCAGTGTTTCAGTTTAAAAGCTACAAAAAGCATAATAATAATAATATAACTCTTAGTTGAGAAAAAACATTAAGTTCCTCCCCCCCTTCCTCAAGGACCTTCAACATCTCCTTTTTATGCTTGAGTCTTCAGGCACTGAAGCTCAGACTATCTATATGAGCAACTAATTACTGTTTTATCAACATTCAATTTTAGTTGGATGTTTTAGTAGTTTTGTGGATAAAAATTGGATCCCAGAATAAATCAGTTCTATTCTACATTTCCCACAGGACCTAGGAAAATGACACATATTCCAGGAATATTAAGCACGTATTTTAAAATTAAAATGAAACTTTATCTGAATTTAAAGACTGAAAAGTAATTCCTTATTTTTTTGAGACAAGTTAAAGTTTTAAAATTAATCACTAAAGATACACACTCACTTTATTCCAACAAATTTAAACAAAATAAAACAAAAATACATGTATATATTAAGGTTTCACATTAAGGAGAATCTTTAGCAGTTTTTTCCCACCCCCTCAAAAAGGAAACACCCTGTCAAAAAGGAAACAATTTGGCTCTATGGTTGCCTGGAACCTGCTCTTGCCTTGAATGTATCATGAACCAATATCATTCCTCTGACTTCCTCTCAAACAAAATTGACCTGTCTGTCACCCCTTACCTACTCTTCCATCCCTTGACTGACTTTTTTGTCTCACTCAATTTTAATTTTCAGAATGTTGAGTTGTTGGACTATGAAAATCAGCTCTGAACCTCTATGCCTCTATACCTCTGATTCCTTTCTAGACTACTTGCTTCCCTTAGCATTGTTTGTGAAGTTCTTAATTGCTACAATGGAATTTTAATCCAGCAAGAAAAGAGTCATAACAACCAGAAGAACCACTTCATTAATGTCTGAGAAATGAAATGTGTCTGTGCTGAAGAAATGGAATGCTGTCATGTACAACTTAGTTCATAACACTAAGTCATCAGCATCAGGTTAAGTACAAGAGGTCTTCTCTGGGATGAATTAACAGGTGGTGATGTGTGCAGACATAGTCACAGTCTGTGTACACTTTAAGTAATAGGAATATGATGGGGAAAGCTGTTGGACCTTGAGATAGTGGCATGTTGAAAAATATTGTACACCAAAATAGGAATCAAGAAGGCCACTATGTAACTGTGGTGATGCATAGAACATCATGAAAGAAGCACATGGCAGAGGATGTCCACCCTCTATTTTAGGACTCTTACATTGAGAGTTATATATTTAAGATAACTAATACAATTTCTTGTGCATAACTATATTTACAAAAATATAATCTATATATAAATACCATATGAGCATATATGACCAACTAATCCAAGTGTATTCCTTCAAAATGATGCTCATCTGAAATTCTCACTACTTTATGTCCCTACAGAAATTAAAAAGTGTTTCAAAATTCTACCTTCTTAAATTGATGCAATTTTTTTTTTGGTTTATTGACACAGGGTTTCTCTGTGTTGCTTTGGAGCCTCTCCTGGACTGGCCTTGAAATTACAGAGTTCCACCTGCCTCTGCCTCCCGAGTGCTGTTATTAAAGGGGTGTGCCACCACAATCCAGAAAGATGTTATTTTCCTAACTAATCCATTGTTTGTAACTATTCTTCATTTTCTGCTATTGTAAATACCTTAAGTTTATGCTACTTGTATGCATAGTAATAAAGGCTGTAATTCTTAGAGTTGATGGTTGTCTTGATTGTCAGGAATAGAAGGCTTCATGCTGTGTCACTGAAAAAAATCCATATTTTATATGTATAGACTAACAGCTCTCCATAGTTCTCAGTGGGTTAAAGTGTAATAGGAATACACCCTCTACTTTCTTAGAGCAAAGATAAGAATACCTTTCAGAACCGGGTGGTGGTGGCGCATGCCTTTAATCCCAGCACTCGGGAGACAGAGGCAGGCGGATCTCTGTGAGTTCGAGACCAGCCTGGTCTACAGAGCTAGTTCCAGGACAGGCTCCAAAGCCACAGAGAAACCCTGTCTCGAAAAACCAAAAAAAAAAAAAAAAAAAAAAAGAATACCTTTCAACACCTTAAAGGCTACAAACTTTAAACATGCAAAAGAGTAGGTTCATGCTGGGAGCATCCAAGGATTTCTTCTTTTCAGCTCATAGATGAATTAAGTATCTTTTGCCAAAGAAAAAATCTGTAGCATTCCAAGACTAAGAATCTTTAAAGGCCACTTTTCTTTTCTGCTTGCCATATTCAATATCACTGAAATATGACCCTTAAAAGTACTCGGAAGTATCAAGTGCTTTTAATTCTGCATGCAAATGACTTTAGTTTTCCAAGTTAAATGTCTATAATATACAATTAGTATGATTACATAAAATAAAATTTATTGTAACAGATAGCATAGAAAACTCCATAAAATAGATATTAGTTTGTGAAAAACAAATAGATATGTTACAATCTCCAGTTTTTTGTTCTCTGTGATTTCTGTGTGTGCAAATATATGTGCATGTCCACACACATATGCTCCTTGTGCCTTTTCTTTATCTCTTGTATTCTCTTTGTTTGTTGACCCTATTTTGAATTGTTTGTTTTCATCTTATTATTAATTTTAGATGTCTATTTTTTTCTAATATAAAAGGGCAATAAAGGGTGTAGATTTAGATGGGAGAGGAAGTGAGGAGGATCTAAGAGGAGTTGAGGGAGAGGAAACACTAATCAGAACATATTGTATGAAAAAATCTATTTTCAATAATGCAAAAGGAATAAATTCAATTCCATAGTATTTCTAGTTACACAATAATTCTCTGTTAATTCATAAAAATTATAGTTAGGTAAACTCATATCCTTTTTCACAGACAAGAAATGGAGTCTCTAAGATAGTCACTCAAATATTAGGCTGCTGTGCTTCTGTGCTATCAAGCTGCAGCAGACCTGGAATTCAATACTCCAGGCCCCTGAGACATTTGCGTGCACACACAAACGGAGGCCTATGCTAACACAGTTTTATAAAACACCTTAGAAATTTCACAAAGTAATATCTACTAAGAAGTTTCTTTTTTTAAGTCAATGGAAAATTCTTGAAGCAAAATGAAACCAACAGCATGAACTATAAAAGACAGTTCTCATGACAGCATGAATTTCAGACTTGTCAATCTCAAAATCATCCTGTTAAGTCAAGTCATATGCGATACAGTGTCCTCTCATGCTTGCAAGCCTTCGCCTGTCTTACTTTAGAGGGCGAAATACAGAAATAGGTTGGCCATAGTCTTCCTTGCTAAAATGTGTCAGTTCCAATCTAATTATAAAAAGGACAATTATCATTATTTTGACAAAAGCCTGTCATAGATTTACTAGAGAGTATAGCTTCACTGGCACTCATCCAATTGCAGGCAGCCATGGCTGACAGTCTGTGAGATAAACCTTTACTAAATCAAGACTTCATTTAAAACATTCCCAAGAACTCCATACTTCTCTTCTAATGAGCTTTTATTTTTTGCTTAAAGAGAATTTTCAGGGTTTTTTTTTTTTCGCACAGATTAGTCCAAATTGGATATTGAAGATAAAAATAAAAGAAGAAATATACATATTTTAATTGTTTTTTTACCTTTGGTATTTCTGTGTGCATGTGTGTGTGTATGTTTGTGTGTGTGCGTGTGTGTGTGTGTGTGTGTGTGTGTGTGTGTATGTGTGTGTGTGGTGGGAAGAGACACAGAGATAGACAGTGAGACAGAAAGAGAGACAGGGAAAGGTCCTGATCAAAGGTTGCACAGTTTTCTTCATATAATCAGAGATGAGAGGCAAACCTACATATAATCTATGATACAGTGAAAAATATTTGGAGCAGTCAACATTAAAATCTTCAAAACCAGTACATTTTTTTTTCTCTAAAGAATATTGATTGTATATAGAATACCTACATCTGGTATAAAATGCGTTTCAAATATCAATGATTTAGTGTGGCATATCTCACACTGTAGCTTCCTGATGAATTTAGTGGTAATGCAGCAGCCTCCATTTTCTTATTTTACTCACTCTTTTAAATATTTTATCATTTTTTTTCTGTAGCTTACACTATCATGGTAATAACTGTGCATGACAAAATTGAGAAGGTAACCCACAACTAGCTATTTTATCTTAAATAGAAATCTGGTAACCTACATAAAGATTAGCATAGCTCTGTCAATTTATTTATATTCATTTAAATTTTATTTATTTATTAAATGTTTTATTTATTGATGGGAGGCCCACATGTATCATGGAGCATGCATATAAGTCAGAAAACATCATTTTAAGAGTCAGTTCTTTCCTTCCACTCCAGGTTCAAAGGGTCATACTCAGGCGTACAGGTTCCCAAAGCCAGTGTATTTACCTACTGAACTGCTTCTCCAGTCCTAATACCCTTAGTTCTCATGAAAAAAAATGCAAGGAGAGACAAAGAACTGGCAGAATCATATTCAATTTCATTCACATCTCCCTAAGTGCCTGCCCATGCCATTGAGTTTCCTACTGTTTACATATGTGTGAGAAGCTCTGATACAGCAACCTCAGAGAGCTAAGTTGTTTCTGCTCTACACATATTCTCCCCACCTATATTTGGAATCGTACACTTTGACAGATCTACCCAACTCTCCTTCTCATTACATTCATCACACTCAGTACATTCATTCATGTTTATTCATGAACTATGACTCGACCTTCCCTCCATTCTCTATAGTATTCTGCAATAATTTCATAAATCACATGAACTTCACTATCTCTCTATCCACCCTTAAAACAGAAGTACCTGCAGTTATCACACCAGTGCCCTCATCTCAGGCTCTTGACTGTTTGGTCACGGAATCAACCATTAATTTTCTTTATTCGGTGAATAGTCTAATAATATCTGTGCATGTGTGAGTGATTCTCCTCATATTTGGGGATTGAGCCCCAGGATCTCACAAGACAAGCAAAGCATTGTCTGGCAATTTTCTTTGCAGTAGGTATCCCAGTCTTCAGAGTGTTGTGTACTGAGAGGCAGATATACATTGCATAGCTCTGGGTGCCACAGAGATGGCTGAGATCAAGGTGAGCCGTTATATATTTTATTAGTCTCTGGCCTGTTATATAAATGTTCCTTCTGTCTTTCATGACTCAATCTTGGACCAGACTGCCTATGATAATTATGTAATTTCTACCTCATGGTTGCTATCCCAACAATTCTATCCCATTATAAACAAGAAGTTGGATTAAAAACATTTCATTATGTTTTTGAGTGACAAGTAAGATATTTCGTGAATACTCCAGTGAATTAGAGCACTGGCACTCTGTTTATTTTTCCATTTCCCATTTTCTTTCTTCTTTTTTTCTTTGGTTAAGATAAATCTACTTTGTTTTTTTCACTAAGGATAACACAACGCAAAACTAAAGCACTTTTGAAATATGCTTTCTACACTTCTGTCTTGAATTCATAGTTACCCAACCAAACTGTATATGAGAAACTAAGAGATTAAAGAATTTAGAATGGCCACTATTTGCAACTAACCACACCACTCACCGTAACATTTTTGTTCTTATTTTTCCCATAACAATCCACCAATACAGTTAGCTCTTATAGCACCCCAGACTTCACTTTCTTCATGTTGTGAAATACTAATTTGTTAACATTCTGAACTACGGAACTACATCAGTCCCTTAGTCATTTATTACAGTCTCTTTTCCTGTGCTGTGTTGTTCCTCCCAAATAAGTTAGTGATTCATTTCAATGTAAAAAGATGATAAGCAATCATTATTCTATTTATCACTTACATGTTATTCATTATTTTATTATTTACCAATTCTTTATTTTCAAACTTAACATTTAAGGATCACTGAGATGCTCAAAATGTAAAAGGAATTACTGTCAAGATTGAAAATCAGATTTAAATATCTAGAATAAAATTGGTGGGAGAAAAAGCAAGAACCAACCCTTTAAAGTTGTCTCCTGAGCTCCGTAGACATATTGTGACATGAGCACACACAAGTGTATATGCATACATGCACACACAAATGATTAAAATAACTAACTAAATAAATAAATGGACATTTTTAAAAGTCATGACTAAAATTATAAATACCTAACAGTAATAAAATGTATGCAATGGCACATTGAATTTTTTCTTTACTTCCTATTCTTATACCCTACTTCTCAGAGATAAGCACACTTGCCTTTAATCCCTGAACTCTGGGTAGTAAAGGCAGGCAAATATCTCAGGTTGTGACCAGTCTGGTCTATAGAGCAAGTTTCAGCACAATGGATTACTTAAAGAAACCCTGTGTTGAAAAACAAAAAAAAAAATGAAGGAAAAGAAAAGGGAGGAGAAGGAGAAAGAGAAAGAAGAGGAGGAGGAAAAGGAAAGGAGAGAGGAGGAGGGGGAGGAGGAGGAGAAGGGGAAGAGGAAGAGGAAGAGGAAGGAGAAGGAGAAGGAGAAGGAGAAGGAGAAGGAGAAGAAGAAGAAGAAGAAGAAGAAGAAGAAGAAGAAGAAGAAGAAGAAGAAGAAGAAGACATATGTGTTTATAATGGTTATGTACTTAGATGCAAATACACATTCCTCTTCATTTTGATATTACCTGTGACAACGTGAAGGAAGCCATATACTCTACTTTACTATAATCATTTCAGTTCAACAGTATATTATGAACAACTTTTCATGGTGAGATAATTTTATTTTACAGGGCAATATATTCATCACAGTGAAATATGTTTTATTTGCTTATTTATTTGATTGTTTCTCTAATCACTTATTTTTAAACCATACTTTCATCAATTTGTGACTTTAGATATTTATAAGTCTGCTTACAAAAAATCAAACACATTAACACCCACAGTAAACAGCTTATTTCATCTATAATGTTTTCTCCATGGTGATACAAGAATGATTTGAATGAATGAAAAGTCTAAACTGGTAACAGGACATCTGGTTTTCACATAATATAACAAGCTGAACTATATTTTTAGTATTTGTCAATGGACTGACAAAAGTGTCAAACTTAGAGTTTTCATCTCAAAGTCACGTAGAGTGCGCCAAAACCGTGTTTTCTGGAAAGGGGAGATTTCTCAATGTAGTGTCGAACATCTGGGACATAGCTGCTGTTTAACTGATGTGTATGGCAGAACACAAATGCTGACTGCCAGATTATGTCATGTAGTTTGGAAAGGCTACTTCTATTCCATTGGTGTTGCTTTAGTAGGATGATAGAAGAGTAATGCCAAAGGTCTAGATTTAAGTTGCCTAAATTAATGTTTGAAGGTCAACTTTACAAATGATTGTTGCAAATATCAATTAAGTGGGAACCAAAAAATCATTAGTTTTTGAGCACAGCAACAGATACATTAGATAGGAATTTGAAACATTATAACAATTTATAAACAATAAAAAGTGTTCATAGTATTTAAGAAAGCTAATCAAACTGAAAAGCTAGAGGGAAAAAGCATATCTATAATTAATAAATCCAGGTTCTAATCAATACACACACATATATACATATGTAATATGTATATGTATTGTAAATATAATGTATATTAAACTTATCAGTGTATTCCCGAGTACATACATGAGCAATTGTATTAACTACTTTCTCCTCCTTGAAAAAAAAAAAACACATTTTCTCTGGCCTATCCTGAAACAGTTTTCTGCGCCAGCATTGTATATAATTTGTTCTGCAAAATTGAATTCTGACCGTTTTGTGTAATCATTCCTCACAGTTCCTATAAGTGCTGCCCCTGTCTCCAGAGTCCATTTAGATCCAGGCTGTAATCCACCAGCTCAATGAAGCAGGTTCTCTCTCAGGATCTGCAACGTTTGATTCGGTGTTCTGGTGTAAATTTCCAGGCTGTGAGTTCTATTGCTTATGGATTAAAAATGAACTAAACAGTTACTGTGCGATATGCTGGTAACCCCCACTTCCATTAGCTAGTCCCCACATTTTCTGATCTGTGAAACTGAAATATTCTTCAGATTTACTAAGCTTGCCTTTTTGTAATAATGATTATTTTCCACCTAACTCTACTTTTTGAAGAGAAGAATAAAAGCTCACGGGGAAATTAACCTAAGAATAGTGACTAAGTATAAATAAGTAATTTCTCTGATACATTTCTTTTGCTGGTAACAAAGAAGTATTGGAATCCAAGCCAGGTTTAAACAAATTGCATAATTAGGTTAGGCATTGTCTAGAAATGTAGCAATTTGAACTTAAGAGCAAGTAACCTATCCATGCAGCTAAAATTGAATTCCGCTGAAATTGTGAAATGTGGTAAATTTTAAAGATCAGACTGCTATTTGTTTTTTTTCATTTATTTATCTATTTATTTAAGATTTCTGCCCCCTCCCCGCCACTGCCTCCCATTTCCCTCCCCCTCCCCCAATCAAGTCCCCCTCCCTCATCAGCCCAAACAGCAATCAGGGTTCCCTGCCTTGTGGGAAGTCCAAGAACCACCCATTTCCATCCAGGTCTAGTAAGGTGAGCATCCAAACTGCCTAGGCTCCCACAAAGCCAGTACATGCAGTAGGATCAAAAACCCATTGCCATTGTTCTTGAGTTCTCAGTAGTCCTCATTGTCCGCTATGTTCAGCGAGTCCGGTTTTATCCCAGGCTTTTTCAGACCCAGGCCAGCTGGTCTTGGTGAGTTCCTGATAGAACATCCCCATTGTCTCAGTGTGTGGGTGCACCCCTCGCGGTCCTGAGTTCCTTGCTCGTGCTCTCACTCCTTCTGCTCCTGATTTGGACCTTGAGATTTCTGTCCGGTGCTCCAATGTGGGTCTCTGTCTCTGTCTCCTTTCATCGCCTGATGAAGGTTAATATTCAGGAGGATGCCTATATGTTTTTCTTTGGGTTCTCCTTCTTATTTAGCTTCACTAGGATCACTAATTATAGGCTCAATGTCCTTTATTTATGGCTAGAAACCAAATACGAGTGAGTACATCCCATGTTCCTCTTTTTGGGTCTGGCTTACCTCACTCAGGATAGTGTTTTCTATTTCCATCCATTTGCATGCAAAATTCAAGAAGTCCTTGTTTTTTACTGCTGACTAGTACTCTGATCTGTATATATTCCATACTTTCTTCATCCATTCTTCCATTGAAGGGCATCTAGGTTGTAGCCAGAACCAAGACTGCTATTTGAAACCTTGTTTTCCTAGCATTTTTCTAAGATCAGGGCACACCTTTATCTGTGACAGCTCTTATTGACAATTATTATCTATACAAATAATTATGACTTTCTGACTAACTGCAAACTAGGAGCTTTGAAATAATGCCACATGGATGTTTCATATTCTACAGGTCAATTACTTGTGGCTTTCTCAGGTAATTTCAATGAGAAGGTCCCGATCATCTTTTCAGAATTTAGTTAGTGCTAAATCATGAATGCAGTTTCAAATATGTATCAAACTCTCACAAAGGCACTGGCTTATTGGTGCGTCTACCATTTTATTATTATGTGCTGTGATAGCTGACATAACATTCAGGATAGAAAGTTATGCTCACTGCATGAATACATTCCTTGGAAATTGCTTCTGCAGCACCCAATGCAGCCCACTCAAGTGGAATTTTCCAAATCAAGTGAATGTTTATATATGTATGTGTGCAATTTCAAACCCAAATCTTGCTCTGAACCAGTCAGGTGACCAACAACAGCTATTTTCTGTGTGTGTACCTTAATTTCCTTGTTTGCAAAATAAGAGGAACAAATATTTCAGTCAGGAGGGACTTCATGAACAATAACTAGGTATAGAATATGAACTGCTTCATCCAGTCCTGAACACAGAGCCGAGAGAGTAGCCAATAAAAGATAAGTATTGTGCATCTATTCTTCCATGAAGTGGCTTCTAAAGCTCCATATTTTACGAAATATTTACAAGAGTTTTAGAAGAGAGTAATGGCAGGACAATAGACTAATCCAAGTTAGAGATAAAGAATTAGTGAACAACAAAAACCAAGTGCAGATTTATAAATAGAAGAGAGCAAAACATCATAGAGTCTGTAATGATAGGATAGGGGTCATCTGGATGAACAAACAATCAACAACAGCAAAACCCACCAATAATCTGAGTCACACCTGTTCTTCCGCCAGGAGAGCTTCAGAGAAGAGAAGTGTTTGAGTTTTGGGAAAACTTCAGGTATACTGTGAGAACAAGTCTTCCCAGAGCTACAGAACAAGTGCTCTTTTGATTGAACAAAAAACAAATGAAAATTTTAACTCTCATGAAATAAATGAATTCAGGAGGCCAATGATAAAAGGAGAGCTAAGATGCCAATAGGATAGCATCCAGAATTAATAATGTTTTTCAAAAAAATCACTATAGATCATTGAAGAGAAAACTGACTTGTGAAAATTACATTTTATATAGGCTTGGTCAGAACTCTAGGGTGTCCACACTGGGTGGAGGAAATATAAAAGTACGAAGGCTGTGGTTGGAATTCTGAGAGAAAATGATATCTCTCCTTGGGAGTTATTAACGAGAAATAAGCTGAGGGCAAGAGCAAACATAATAGAAGTCCACACTTAGTCATGCACAGCTAATGAACTATAAAGGCAGAGGGATCAGAAGGCAGTGCAGTGTCTGGGAAGTCTGATGTCGGAAGCAGCAAAGATGCAGCTAGGAAGGTGGAGAAGGCTACAACAAGGTGTGCTAAGGCAAGCTGGACACAACAGAAAGGAACCATGGGAGATTCCAGCCTTTTACACACTAAACTATTTATTATTAACTGAAAAATTTTGAAGAGTCATCTGGCAGAAAGTGAGAAGGAAATAATTAGGATAGAGAGGATTAAAAACAGGAGGATAATACAGAAAGAGCACACCATAGTTCATCTGAGAGAAATAAATCCAAGGATGAGCAGGAGAGGAATTCAACGGAAGCAGGGATTGTAATATGGGACTTCATGGCTAAAAGGCTTCCTAACTTTCTAGCATTTATCAGGCTGAGAAGGAAGGACCAGGAAACACATGATCTAAGATGCAGAGCTAGGAGGGCCACAACAGCCAGCTGCTGGCCCTAATTTACACAGCAACTTTGAAGACAGAACTTCGGTGATCCCTTATGTAAGACAGAAACCTCAGGGTGATAGGCGCTAATGAATATTCATGTTTTAGAGCATAATGAGTTCGGCTAAAATACAAAATAAAAAAAAAAGTGGATAGGCACTAGCGTAGTTACAAATCAATAAAGACCATTTATTTTATTTTAATTTAATTCATTTTATTTAGTAAAGTGATTTTCTTGGACATATGTAATATTAATTATTATTAATAGCTATAATTCTTATAGCTAGAAATTTTTAGAAATATTAGGATAAAAATCAAAATAAGCAATTAATTAAAATAAATATCTTAAATAAAAATCTTTATTTTCCATCAAGAAAAGCTGTAACTAAAACATAGGTTTATAAAAAATATCCTGTGTATAAGGAAAAGCTATAGGTCTGATGATTCATATTTGAAAATATTTTGAAAACTTAAATGAGTTATTTTTTCTGATAACAGTTGTGTTATGTATGTATGTATGTATGTATGTATGTATGTATACAAGTATGTATATATATAGGACTGCATAGTGAATTCAAGGCCTGTCTGGCTATATGAGGCTCTAGTCTCCAAGAGAAGACATGATTCTTAGGAGGTCGACATGGCTTTTAGATCATGTAAGTAGGTAAGCTTCTACCATCATTCAGTAAATCATCATTTACATAACCTTAATGATTTTTGTGGGTCATACAAGTGATATCCATACTTGTGTCCTATGAACACTTCATACAGCATTTATGTTTGCCTTTTTCTTCCTGTGTTATGATTCTCAACAGGTTAAGGCTGGGACTGAATCTCCCAACTCAACTCCAACTTCTCAGCTCCATGATTCTTCTGACATTCTCACATCTACACAAATAGAACTCTGAAATCTTAACTGATTGATGTTTCTAATCCTAAAATGTTTGCAATTCTTTGTGATCAGAATGCCTTTCATGAACCTGTGAACACCATAGACCCACAACATGTTATATAAGCATTCCTATGGCCATCCCAGAGATAGCATACAAATCTGAAGTAAGAAAGGAACACAAAAAAGTAAAACAACAGTAACAAAATAAAAATAAAAAAGAAAGGACAAAAAATTCACATAAATAAATAAATCCTTACAAAGATGTTAACTAAGCTTAAAACAATATTCTAAATTTCTTTTCTAGATGGGCAATATCCTGGAGCCTTGAATTGAGACATTCCTTAAAATAACACGTCTAAGCTCAGAGTAGAATTTTATAAACAGCAGTTGCATGGGAAGCTAATGCTGATGAGGTCATTTTAGAAATCATCCTATTAACTTAGGGAGTCTTTATGCAAAGACTTAGGGGAAATGTTTTAAATGTAGGCAAACTGATTTAGAGCAATGCTAATTTTGAGCTCTGTTGTACCTTCCTTAACACCACACAATCTATGAATGCCATGTTAAAGCAGCATTTTCAATCATTTGTAATATTTGGAAAGTACTTATTCTAAATATCATTTTTATTCCATTGCATTAGACATGCACACGTCAGAAAACAAAGTCACATTTTGTGGGCCCTCATTCTTATGAGCCACACAGTCATCTGGAGAACTACTTCAAAACCTTTGAAGTCCACATTTTTCTGTCTTTTTCATCATACAAATAGTTATCGTATCCCAAGTGTTTGCTCATCCGGACTCTTTGTTCTTTAGGAACATTCTTAAGTTGACAAACATGCAAATATCCATCCCTACTATACCTGGATTGAGTTACACTTTACAAATCAGAAAGAGCACAAACTGTGAGCACATGACTCCATGTTTAGGTAGAGATGTGTCCTCAGAACCTCTCCATTCCGTACACCTCCTCTCAACACTCCAGCATGCTCTCCTCTGCCCTCAATCTGTCAGTGTCTGGGTTTTACATCTGCAATGTGTATTTTTTCTATCTTTTTTCACTCAAAATTGTATGTTTGAAATCCATCTATAATGTGCCATGAGGTAGATTTTTTTCCATTACCATAGATTCTGGATGAATATGTTATTTAGGTTATCTTTTCAACATCTGATGGAAATTGGTTTGTTTTCACTTCTGGCATTATGAACGGCTTCCTTCATGAACATTCTCTTCTAAGCCATGAAGGCTTAATTAGTTTGTCTCAGATCAGACATAGATTTAGTTAACTTACATTAGCTGCAATAAGTAATGGCAAGTGGCTTTATACTGTTAGATCCCAACTCTGGGATGCTAACTCCTCAGGAGGGTAGCCCCAAGAAACCACTTGCTTTTGATGCAAAAACAAGAGGAATTTTATTCTCCTTTGCGCAAAGGAGCTCCTCAGCCAGGTGAGGGAGAGAAGCCCCAGCTAACTATTACAGGCTGCTTTTAAAGGCAAAACAACCCCACATATTCAGAGAGGGGCATAGAGTGGGTTGTTTGTCAAATTCAGGAATTGGCTCCTTTTAAGGGCATTTACTATGATTGGTTATGTCAAAGGCGGGACAGGCGGTTGCTGGGTCAGGCAAAGGACAGGGAAGCACCTGCAGGCTGTTGGAAAACACCTAAAGTTCTAGTCAACAGGCAAGGTGGGGTCACAACTAGTTCACAAAAACATGTTTTCTCCAGTTCGCAAAAACATGTTTTCTTCAATACAAAGTGTACCCTTATCTATTAAACACATTTTCTATTTCATGTTTCCACATGTTCATAGTATAGGTAAATATGGTTATGGCATTCCGCTTTTTTTTAGCTATGTACAATATAATATATCAGAGTACTTCCCTTTAAAAGTTATGATGTACTTTCCTCAACATACCAATAAGCTAAATATCTATAAGTATAGAATATAGAATAAGGATGAAGTATATAAATAGATAAATTACCAAATATAACGCTGAAATATTTTATTTATTCATTTTTATTATTTTTTTGGTTTTTTATGACAGGGTTTCTCTGTATCTTTGGAGCCTGTCCTGGAACTAGCTCTTGTAGACCAGGATGGCCGCGAACTCACAGATCCGCCTGCCTCTGCCTCCCAAATGCAGAGATCACCACTTCCACCCAGTGCCTGAAATATTTTAAATAAATATACTTTGTAAGAAAACATAATTTAATATCTCTTAGAAGAAATACTTTAAGTAGCATTCCAGTCCTGACATAATATACTATTTGAATTAGCCCTAAGATGTGTGTTTTTTACATTTTTTTTATTATGTGTATGCACATATCTTTGTTTAGGTATGCATATCTAAACAAGTGCCCACAGAGGCCAGTCATAAATGTGTTATTTCTATTGCAGGATCCACATGTGTTCATATCTGAAAAAGTTCAAATGTACAACTGAAACCAAGTGGGTCATTTTAGAATCCCCCCCCTCTCTCTCTCTCTCTCTCTCTCTCTCTCTCTCTCTCTCTCTCTCTCTCTGTGTGTGTGCATGTGTGTTTTGAAACAGGATTTCATTTGCCCAGATTCAATCTTGGTATCAAGCAGAAGCTTGAACCTCCTGCTCTGTCTCCAGAGATTACTGGCCAAAAACTTCCCAGTTCAGAATTTCCTTCTAATACATAAAATATCAAATAAATATCATGGTTTTGTTGGTCAGATTCATAGAATATGCCAATTCATATTCAAATGTACCACTGTATTTTCCAATTAAATAAAGAGAAAAACAAGTAATTTCATTGCTCTAGGTGTTGAATATTATAAAGGTATAAATGATATTTACTTATTTTATGTATGTTTTAATTTTGAGTGTTTTGACACTGCAATAAAAGAGATTATCAGATGAATTTGCTGTATACTATCTCATTCACACAATACAAAAGCAGTCCAGCTTCAAAAATACTAGAAGGAAGCCAGTAGTCAATACATCTTGGATAGAATCCTGTAGTTTTGCGGTCCTAGCTTTTTAATCTTCGGTTATTCATAAGTCTTTCTGAAATTCTACTTTCTTTTCTCTGTAATTTGAAGAATATCTAATGAGAGGATTATTTGGGTAACTGTAAAGAGTCAGGTAGACTTCTTAACACATCTTTGAAGTTACAACTGCTTTTCTAAAACCCACAATGCTCAAGCTATAGCCGAACTAATCAACTTAGACTCACTGCCAGAAGCAAGGCACCTGTATGTCTTAAGACTCCTAGATGACAATTACTTAAAATCATAATACTTAGAAGAAATGTGTGTACTAAAAGTTTAGATAGACAATATAGGGGAATTACCATTTAGTCTCAAGGAAAGCATGGGTGACCAAATGGGAATCAGGTGATAATTCAACTCATGAAATGCTCAGAAGGTAGAGAATGGGCCGGAACAGCAGGAAGTTCCACTGATGAATTCAGTCATCACAGTGCTGGCTCCTCCATCAAGTTTCATTGATGTTACCACGTCTACTTTATCTTCATGCCAAGCTTACTTTATTGTTTCTGCATTGAATTGAATTGTGTGCTATCATGTTAATGAATGTGTGTGAAGGGAAGCCTACTCTGGGCTATTGGGAATCCTTAGCATCAATCAGAAATGTAACCTAAAACATTTCTAAAATTTAATAAATTCACCTTACTAAAATTATATCTTCAATTTGCCTTTGTGGGAAAGAATGTAAATCTTCCTTCCAAAACATTCTGAAGATAAATTGTCATCATTTAATTCTTTCCCATGGCTTTACTTTCTATAATATGAAATATTTTAAATACATAAAATAAAATTTGTCTAACGTTTCTCAAGTAAAATATTATGGCACATAAATTTTTTCACTGTCTTAAAGACAATAAACTTAAAAACGCCCTCCTAATTTAATAGACATTTATGCTTATTGAGACTTTTAGAGGAATGAATCTGAAGAACCAAAGAAATCTCATGAAAGTTATTAGGCTAATCTCATTACTTCTAGTAGTTCAAAAAGCGTAGTTGAAATATAAATATATTTTCATTTTAATCTTTCTACATTAGTGCTTGGGAGGAGGTAACAGGAAGTGTGATGTAATGTTACTAAATCTTCACTGGACATTATCTTTAATTTCATTTACTTTCTGGTGTGACCATATATATAGTGATGACTGTAAAAGCTATGTGAACTGATCTATGTCCTGTTAATATTATGAATCACTAAATTTTTTAGTGATTGAGATAATTGTTTGACTCTGGATGTTTAGAATATACATAAGAGTGTTGAAATTGCATATACGAGCTACCAGAAAACTCCGGGCACTGTGAAAGCTGTTCTACCCATAAATGACTAGAGCAAAACAGATAAATCATGAAATCCTTACTTCTCACCTGGAGAACTTGAAAGATGTTTGACATTGGAGGTGCTTGGCATGGGATTCTGCTAGATGTGTCTCAGGACTACCAAACTCCACAGTTGCCCACTGTTTGCTTCCTATTATATCATGGTGCTTTCTACCTTTCATGCTTCTATCCGAAAAGGAGATAAACCACTCAACTGAATTCACCATATCTGTGAGATCAACTGTAACAAGCAGTTAATTAAAGGAATTTACTGTAATTAATGTTCCTGGAAAAGTTGTCTGTAAGTCATGTTCTCGTGAACTGAATCTCTTTAAATTCATTAAATAAAGTATACTGGTTGAAAAAATTATACTTTGAATATTTAAAAAATATTTTGTTATTTCACCTCCATCAATTAAACACATATGTGGGCCAGAAGCACTCATATAAGTACCAGCTTTCTCTAAATGCTAAAGTTCAGATGCCAGATCAGATGCAAGTGTTCAGAAGCTACATTTTAGTAAAGCCTGGGAACAAGGACATCTTGTTTGAGGGATGTGCTGGCTCAAATGAGGGAGAAGGCAATGAATATAATTTAATCAACATTCTTTGTTGTTTTGATATGCTGCTTTGTCCCACTGAAAATCTGCTTGGGGTTGGGGGTTGAGTAGGCACAGGGGTCAACGGAACAGATTTCTGAGAGAAAATTGGGTGACGCAAGCTCAAATATCCTGGGATATTTGTCCAGGCACATGCCCTCAATGACTGGTCATGGAAATTAAAGTCTTCAGACTTCATGAAGATATTGTAGCTGATCTGAGACTGAGGTAGTGTAGAAGTTTTTCTAGACTCTTTAGACTCCATCATTGGGTGGGCACTCCAGGAAAAGAACCCCTCTCTGAGCAGATCTGTATTCATAGATGTAGGGAACAAACCAAGACCTGCTCATGTTGTTTGCCTTCAAGGCAACTGTCATAGCCTCTTTCCTGTTACTGTGAACAAATACTGACAAAACGAACCCGGGGAAGAAATGGCTTATCTCATCCTTCAACTCACAGTTCAGCATCCTCAGAAGCCAGAGCAAGACATGATGGAAGAAACCTGGAGTCAGGAACTAAGGCAAAGAGTATGGAAGAACCCAGATTTCAGCAACCATTTATATAGGTCAGGTACATGTTCCTAGGAATAGCACTGGTCACACAGTAGGCAGAGCCCTCCTACATCAACTAGCAATCAAGAAAATGCCCCATAGACTTACTGCAGGACAATCTGACAAAAACAATTACTGAATTAAGGTCTTAGGTTTTTTTTTTTTTATCAAGATCATAGCTGAAGTATGATACTTACTATCTTATTTGAAGCATGAGAGAAAAATAAAATAAGCTTTCAAGGTTTCTACTATATGGATGTCCTGGAAGAAATTGTAAGTGCAATTGCAATATGAGTCACACTTGCTGGAAGTTTTGATAGAAAAATAATTAAAAAGTTAAGAATTCAATCCCTTCTACACTGTTTAACCCAGATTTTATTTGAACATTTTTCATGCTAGTGTGTGTGTGTGTGTGTGTGTGTGTGTGTGTGTGTGTGTGTGTGTGTGTGTTTTGACTTCCAACATTTTGTATTCACACTTTGGATTATCTTCTACAAACATTTTATTTTGTCTTTTTACTTAATAATTTTGGTGTTTAAATTAAAGTTTATTCACGCTGGTTGAACTGAAGGAATGTATGGGATCAATTCTTCCCCCTTACCTTTTGTATTTAATTTGCTTGGCTTTGGTTAGGATATGTTTATTTATTTTGCTGCTTTCAATGATAAAGCAGTAAAGAGAAGTGTGGTAAGCAACTGTCTCTCTCTATTCCAATGCATCAAACCCCTTTCCTGGGCTGAAGTTGTCCTGTATATTTAAAGGGTCATCACTGACAACTACCCTTTCAGTTATATAGTTTTGCATTTAGAGAATTAGAAGATAAAACATAGTTATTCTATATTAGAAAGTGATCACCTATAGATGCATAACATAAGCAAGCTCAATGCATCTTTTTTTTTTTTTTTTTTTTGCTTTTTCGAGACAGTGTTTCTCTGTGGGTTTGGAGCCTGTCCTGGAACTCGCTCTGGTAGACCAGGCTGGCCTAGAACTCACAGAGATACACCTACCTCTGCCTCCCGAGTGCTGGGATTAAAGGCATGCACCACCACTGCCTGGCTGCTCAATGCATCTTTGAAGGTTCTTTGTGTTCTATTGTTTTGTCAGGACATTGTTTGGGCTGACAGAGGCAGGTTCCTGTGCACACACCTTAGAATTTATGTGTTTCCTGTGCTTTTCTCTGGCTCTTTTGTTCTGTTTGTTTTTTCCTACTTGATTTGTGTGTGTGTGTGTGTGTGTGTGTGTGTGTGTGTAAGACATTGATGGGGTTGGGAATGGAGAACCTGTTATCAGAATATATTGTATTAAAATAAACTTTTTAATATTTAAATTTTTGTTTCAATAAAAGGAAAAATGGGGGGAATGGGTGGAGAACTGACTGCATCTGCAGTTTGTAGGATACTTGCTCAGTTTGATTTTTTTAATTTTTTTTTTTTTTTTGGATAGAGTTTCTCTGAGTATCTTTGGAGCATCTCCTGGCATTTACTCTGTAGACCAGGCTGGCTTTGAACTCATAGAGAACTGCCTGCCTCTGCCTCCTGAGTGCTGTAATTAAAGATGTGTGCCACTACAGCCCTGCAAGTTTTTACCTCTTGCAAGTCTGTTCTGTTCTAATGAGAGACAGAGGGAAGTGAATCTGGATAGGAGGGAGGTGAGAAGTGGGAAGTATAGAGGGAGGGGAAAGTGCCATCAGGATATATTATATGGAGAAAGAGTCTATTTTCAATAAAAGAAAAAAAAAGACAATGAAACAAAACAAAAATTTCATTGAACCCATCAAACAATGAAAGTAAGCAAAAGGAAGAACAAAATAAGGAAGGAAGGGAGAGAAGAAGAAAGAAAACTTTGAGATGGAGGAAGGACAGATATAAGAGCAAGGAAAGAGATATTTTGATTGAGGGATCATTTTGGGGGTTAGCGAGAAACCGGGCTCTAGAAAAAAAATCGCAGGGATCCACAAGGATGACTAAGCAACAGAGGAGAGGGTGCCTGAACTGGCCTTGCCCTGTAGTCAGACTGATGATTATCTTAAATATCACCATAAAACCTTTGTCCAACAACAGATGGAAAAAGAGGTAAAGACCATCGGAGCACTGTACTGAGCTCCAAGGCCCAGGCAAAGTGTGGAAGGAGTGAGATTATGAGCAAGGAGGTAAAGACCATGAGGGGTTCACCCACTGAGAAAATGTGCCTGAGCTAATGTGAGCTCACCAACTCTAACTGGACTGGAAATGAACAATCATGGGATCAAACTAGTCCCTCTGAATGTGGTTGACAGTTGTAACAGACTTGTGTGGCCAATGGCAACAGCACTTGGATTTGTATCTACTGCATGTACTGGCTTTTTTGGGATCCTGTTCTCTTTGGATGTGTACCTTGCTCAGCCTAGATGTAGCGAGGAGGGGTTTGGACTTTCCACAGGGCAGGGTGCCTTGTTCTCTTTTAAGATTGAAGGGGGATGCTTGGGTGCCCTGAGGATTCACAATGAGGGCTGATGAGAAGCCAAGGGGTTTTGATCCTACTTAATATGCTGGCTTTGTGGGAGCCTAGCCAGTTTGGATGTTCGCCTTCGAAGATATGGACAGAGGGGGAGGACCTAAGACTTACCACAGGGCAGGGCACCCTGACTGCTCTTTGGACTGGAGAGGAAGGGGGAGAGGAGTGAGGGGAGGGGGAGAAGGGTGGGAGGAGGGGGACAAGGGTGGGAGGAAGGGGAGGGAAATGGGAGGCTGGGAGGAGGCAGAAACTTTTTTTTTCTTCCTTTTCTCAATTAAAAAAAAAAGATTGAAGGGGGATGGGGAGAGGGTGTGTGGAGAGAGTGGAAAGGGAGGGGGAGGAGGAGAGGAAGTGGGAATTTGAAATAGTACTTTTTTAAAGTAATAAAAAAAAGAAAAATTAGGAAAATAAAAAGTGTTTTATGGAAAATCAATGGGTGCATCGGGGTAACGAAAATGGACTAAGTTCCTTAAAGATCTACATCAAAAGAAGATACTGATTTCTGACACACTTATTTAAAGCAGCATTAGATCATTTAGTCAGAGGAATTAAGAATAAAAAAAAAAAAAGAAAAGTTATCTGAGTTAAAAAAGAAAGCATGCACATTTTTTGCATGTTGGTGGCATAGCAGAAGCCAGAGGACTCCAGTCAGACTCATCGCTCCCAGCAATGATCACTTGGCTTCTGTATACATATCAAAATATAATTTTTTTCTGATTTTTCCTTCTTTTGTTTTCTGTGTAGCCAAACAGCTTTTGCTTGTAAAAAGCATTGTAAGTATCATTACACTGAATTCTGGTTTTTTTTGTTTGATTTTTTAGCACTCTCTGTATCTCATATTTTTATAATTCAGTAATCTGAAATGTATTCTCATTCTTAACTTCTTTATATTTTTTTCATACAATTTTTTTTTCTCCACACACAAACTAGACTCATAGTCAGTTAGGTCTACTTATACCCAACATGGATTCCCATTGTTGAAGTATCACTGACAATAAAATAAATGTTTATCATGTAGTATGTTGTTTTGTTACATGCATGTGGCTATAATGAAGTTGATTAGCATGTCTGTCACTTGAGATATTTACCTTGAAGTTGTTAGAACATTTGAAATCCACTCTGTCAATAGACTTCATGTATATGCGCAAAGTTCATTTGGACCTTCATATCCCTGGGTTCTGCGGCTTCCACCAACTCCACATTGCAAGTATTCATAGAAAATGAATTCCCATAATGACTAGCTTTTGTGTATTTAATGCTATTTTGTTTCTAGTTCATTCTATTTAGATCTTTTTCTGCAAGAACAATTGTAATTGTACATTTTTATTTTTACCACCCATGAGGGAGTTTTTTTTTTTTAATGGACAAATTTCTTTATGAACTTGCTATGTGTTGCTTATCTTAGTGCATTGCAAAATGGCCCTGAATCGCCTGTGAGAGGGCTCCTTATAAATTCTTTTTTTTTTTACATTATATTTTTTTTATTGAGAAAAAAAAAATTCCGCCTCCTCCCAGCCTCCCACTCCTCCCACCCTCCCCTCTCGAGTCTGAAGAGCAGTCAGGGTTCCCTGCCCTGTGGAAAGTCCAAAGTCCTCCCCCCTCCATCCTGGTCTAGGAAGGTGAACATCCAAACTGGCTAGGCCCCCACAAAGCCAGAACAAGAAGTAGGATCAAAACCCAGTGCCATTGTCCTTAAAGCAGGGGATAAACCCGGACTCCCATGAGGGAGTTTTGTGCTTACATCAGTTTCATCCTAGAGAAAACAACTTCCCAATGTTACTTTATAGTAAATTTTAGAACCACTTACTTAATGGGAATTGAGGTTCCAACATCGTTGGAGCAAATATTTATGGATAACATTTCTGGAAAAAATATTCCAAGTTTTTATTTCTTTTCAGTCACTGGCAAGACTGAGAAATCTGAGGTCTTTTCTACTACTCCAGTTGTGAGAAAAACACTATTTCAACTTAGTTTTGTATGAGTATATGTCTACACAGAGGCGTAGACAGAGTTCACCTGCATGATTCTATTAAGTGAATAAATGGCTACTTCCCCAAAAATTACTTGTTTCCAGTATTAAAATTGCATTCAGCAATTTTTATTCATATTCTTATAACTTACATTCTTTCCTGATCCACAAGAGTGAAAAAATCCATCATCACAGAATAGAAAAACAAGCAGGTAATGGAAACCTTTTCTGAAACAAAACGGTAGAAGCATGTCCTACACAAACGTTTCACTCCTTCTCAGCAACCCTATTCTACAGAGTTATAAATGCTAGATACAGAACTTGTTTCTTAAAGCAGCATCTTAGGATGGAAGCAACTTAAGCTTGTAATATTGGTGCCAGTTAGACCACAGTGAGATAGGTTATGTGGGCTATTACCCATCTCTTCTCCGGTTTTATTCTGTTACGTTCTGTAGAAAGGTGTGGTTCTATTAACAAAGAAAAAAAGAAAAAGAAAATCTTAATATAGCCAAGAAATATGCCTTTGCATATCTACACTCAACACCCAATAGTGTAATGCACCCAACAATAATGTTCTGGGTGATTTTAATTGAGCTCACTTGTTTGAAACTGACTGGTGACTCCGGTTTGCCTAGGATTGTGCATACGTGCTATAAATGGCCCTATAGACTATCTCACTCCCAAGCCTGTAATTTGGTGCAGAAAGCAAAGATCCTTCAGCTCAAATGACAATAAAATTTCACTCAAGTCAAGAGCCTTGTATGAACACACCAGTAAAAGATGTGTGGAGCCCAAGTAAAGTGAGATGCCAGCAACAGCTGGTGAGTTACGACTTCTCTCACTCGAATCTCTAAGATTAATTCATTGGGGAGAAGGCAAAGTAGCAGATACACATTGTTTTCTACATAAGCTTGAAATTTTCCTCAGGGAACTTTCAAATTAGTTTTCTGTTAGGGGAGACAGAAAAGGAAAGATGAAAAGTACCATCTCTTAAAAGAGTCACAGTTATTTGACACAGAGCTGTCAGTGATTTAAAGCAACCAGAGCTGACACACTCCCTACTTATGAATCATCACTATCTGCATACTAATGATGGCATACTCAATATGCCTCTTCTAATATTTCTTCTATCCAATAACTGCAAAAAGCATGCCTGTTAGAAAACAGGAAAATTGCTCATCAATATTTCCTTTCTAAGAGCTGGTGAGATGAATAACTTAGGAACATAAACATAGTTTTCATCTTCCATTGCAAATGCTTTGTCTGAAATCCTATATCTGTTTGCTATCACTGCTTGCTGAATATTAGCATTGGGCAAGAAGAACAAGATGTGTAAGGTAAGAAGTGGATAATTTCTGCCAAGTCTGTGCGGGGGTTTCTCTTATGCTCAGTGAACACCAAGAACAGTCAGAATAAACAATTGCTCCAACTTCCCATCTTCATACCTGGTGTTCAGATGTTACATAATACAGAAAACCTCTGTTTCTGTTACATAGTGTTGTCAGGGAAAGCTTTTTCTTTCAGCCTACTGCAACCTGTGACACTCTTCCACATTACTAACTCATCTGATCTTCTGGGATGTTAGCATATTGTCATCCCACCTATTTCACATACTCTTTGCCTTTGTTTCTATTTTGACATTTTCTTGCTATTTCATGATTAATTTCTTATTAGTGGAATTACTTTTCATTTTCACTTTAGTCTATAAATTATTTGATATTTTAAAAATAATTGATACTCAGTACATTTACTAAAATAAGATTTTCAGAAATAAGCAAAATTAGCAAAACTAAAAATTATGTTTTAGAGCTGTTGCATACCAAGACATGAGTGTCGCTACTATTGCATCCTTAGGGATATTTTGCCATATTGATCATTGTAGTTTTTTGGTTCAACAGCTAGCTAGACTATTGGTTGTTTGCCTTCCATTGTAACTAACATAGTGACTCTAAGACTATGAAAATTGGTCAGTAAGAAGAATGTGTTCATATCAGATGAAGTTCAGATTCTGAGCCCTGTGTCCACAATATACAGTGTCTTTTTTAATAGGGACTTACCTTCCTCATCTGACAGGCAACCATGAGCAACAGCAATAGCCTATGTTGTTTTAGAAGTTTCTTGGATGCCCTTAACCCACAATTCAAAAGGAGGATTTCTCAAGCCTGGTATTAAGTTTTACATTTTCAGTAGTTTATGGCACCTGGAGGGAACATTGTCAGCCCAGGTAGCATTTTTTCATTCAAATATGTTTACTCATAAATTTGGATGCCTTATATACAATTTTAAGTAGAAAAACTGGTTTCCTTACCATTTTTCATCTATCCCTAGAAGTTGCTCTTTTTTCTTCCTCTCTTGCTTTATATAGTGTGACCTTACTCCCTTCTGCCCAAGACTTAAGGTGTTCTCAACAGAAGATGAATCATGCCTGGAGCAGACACTTAACCAACTATTTAGAATTAGTGTAGTCATCAGTCTTAGAAGAGAGCCTACACTAAATCAACATAATTCTTAAATTCATCCCAAATACTTATCCTTATACCTACAGATAAGGGTAGCTCTCAAAAAAGCTTCATTTTACAGCAAGCAGAGACCCTTAAGGAAAGCCGAAACTGGACAAAATGCAGAAAAAAAATACTGAACATAGGGTATTTAGTCCCAAAAGAACAAAGAACAGTACAACCCATGAACCTAATGTTCAGAGAATGTAATGGGCATATGACTATAAGAACCAGAAGACCAGGAAATTTGCTGTTAGATCATGTCTCCTGAAAACAAGAAATGACAGAGCAGCTTCGGTCATGATACCTTATCAAGACCTGAATGAGGACATACCAATAACATGATAGCATGGAAGGATGAATTTCATGGTCTCCACTATTAGACGAAGAAGTGCTGAGCAAGTGAGAGACGCTGAGAAAAGGAATTAGTCACGCCCACTGAGAAAACTCCTAACTGGATATTCAATACTAAGTGGTCAGCCCTGACATAATATACACACATGCAAATATATGTATACACTAAACAGACTCAGACTCAACATGTTGAATTTACACACACACACACACACACACACACACACACACACACATATATGGCCCATCATATTTGTGCATTAGTATGTGAATGTGTATATGTATATATTTATATAAAATATATACTTACATATTGTAAACACAAATATAATATAAACATTAAATACACATGCCAGAAGAGGCCATGAATGTGAGAAGGCATTGGTATGATGTGTTCATGGTAGAAGTTAATACTTGGAAAGAAAAGGGAAAGAGGAAAATGTAAAATTATATTTTAATTAAAAAAAGAATTTTTAGTCATGTTATTTCATGACCTTAACTTCTATTAATAACTTTACTGAATAAGGAGAGAAGCCAGTTGATGACAGAACAGTATTATGAAATATTAGGAGAAATTGTACATAAAAGTATGTTGTACCTTACCTTAAAAACAGAATACTAAGATTTGCAGAACAAATTTTATTCTATTTACCACCAAGCTAACATGTCACTTGTTTTCAAATATCTAGTTTAAGCATCAAGATGTCTAGACAAATCAGTACTCAACACACATAGAAAATGCGTAGTTTCCAGAGACATCTAGTTTATAAACTGAGCTTCAACACTATCCCTCACATCACTAATTCTGTCTCAAACAATATGAAGTATGTGCCACGTAAGTCAAGCTGATAAAATAACAAGCTCACAAAGTTAAGAGTTTCTCCTGGAAGAACTAGATGCTTTCTTTTTCTAGTGAAAAAAGGAAAGGATGAATTCTAAAATTGGTCCAGAAGAGTTGGAATTCAGAAATGCTGAAGCACACCTCGAGCTTTTGCTCAGACATCAGTAAACATGCAGGAGGGAGATGGACTGGATGGGAGTTGTCAGGCTGGAATGGACATCACACTGAACTGCCAAAAAGGCTTTTGAGAAGCCCGACTCCTTACCTTGTTTAAATACGCAAATAATTCAAGCTGGAGAGGCTCAGAATGTTTTTCTTAATGTTTAAACTCGTAAAATCTACACTATTGCTGTGTGCAAATTTTCTTCTCCAAGGCAGGAGACTATTTTTGAAAGAGTAGAAGTGGAATTAATTCATGTAATTATTATACTGAAATTAGTGTAATTACAGCTCTCGATGTATGCATGGCATATGTTAAGTAAGCTAAATGTGTTCATTTTGTATACAAATCAGTAATGTTTATTACTAGAAAAAACTGAAAAAATAGCATTCTTATTCATAGTATATTTTGTGCTGATCAGTTATCTTTCTTTGTCTGCATTTAATGTGCATAATCAAGAAAAACATTATGTAGATGAGGAATCAAACTTATAAGAAAGTAGTCGACATTTACAATAGAGGAATAAATTGTCAGTAAAAATCTCTAGCTGTCTCTGCTTTATTTTTAACTCAGTCTTTGATTTAACTTTAGTTTTAAGCTAATCGGCCTCTCTTGGAGTCTAGAGTAGTCTTGTGAGTAAGCATGCTGTCTACTTATCTACACCTTCTTTCCTGGAAATGAAACACCATCCAGCTGAAAGAAAGAAAGCTCACATGATTCATGCTGCTAGTCAGGAGTTTTATGAGGCATAGGAAGTACATCAGAGAAGTGTAGGTGTTTCAACCCTTATTATAACTGATATTTCCTGTTTACTTTTAGTTTCTTTCTGATGGCTGTCTTTGAAACAGTTTTACAGAGTAGAGTTAAATAAATTTACCTTATTCACTTTTATTTAGTAGTAAGATCAATTTGTGTATATGTGTTATAAATTCAATTTCATGCCTTCCAATTATGTTCATGACTTGAACAGTGTATTATCAATAATATTTCAACAATATTATTATTTTACTAGAAAAGAATGAAGCAAAGACTTTTAACCTTTCACTGAAGATACTTGTACAAAATAATGCTAGAACACCGAAGTACAAAATTAAAGACATTTTTATTGGTTTCTATAATAATAAATTAAAATACTAATTCTATGGAAGTTTTGTTTCATGCTGAAAGATAAATTTCTGTGTCAAACAGTAATAAATAAAGGGAAATGTTTGCAACATTAAATTATTTTATGCAAAGAGTTTTCCATTGTTTTACTTTTAAACTTGAGGCACTTATCATTAATTAAACAAGACCAAAAGAATCAATAATTGACTACAAATCAATATCCATATATTATACCAGTATATTATTTCTTCTATAACATAACTAATATGAAAAATTCACCTTAAACTATCAATAACATTAGGTAGAGATTATGGTTTGGAAATTTATGCTGATGAGATGGCTTATTTGGTTAAGTTCTTAGTGATGAAAACCCTTCCATAGAGGTGAAGACACACAAATGCGTTGAATTCACATAGACACACAAAACATATGGACGAACAACCATTTAACCTGTCTCTCCTCATGTACGTTAACACACATGCATGAGTATCTTCAAATGTATGACCATGAATACACACACGCATGTAGAATAATGACTGATGCCAGATACAATAAAAACAAAAACATCAAGTATGCGGTGTTTTAATTTGTAGATGCTTGGAGAACTCAGGCAATTACAATAATTTACAAAGCCAAGATTGGATGAAGTTTAGAAAGAAAGGAGGCAAGTGTCACTTGACACGGAGTTTCATTGAATTCACTTACACAGTGACCTCATGGGAAGAATATAGTGGCATTTCATTTGTATTTTAATAACCAAAACAACGAGCCACAAGTTCTTACCTCTACCTCAGTCTGAAGTGGCGATCCTGACTCAAGGGATCTCAGGATGAGACGAAGACTGAGAGCTGTCTTCTCCTGTTTTACAACCTTCTCTAGTTCTGGGATTAAGGACCACTACTGCCTGGCTTTTATGGTAAACTAGTATGGCTACTGGACTTACAGGTATGTGTCACTGTGGCTACTGGGATAAAAGATGTGTGTCATTGTTGCCTGCTCTGTAAGGCTGGCCAGTGTGACTGTTTTACTTTTCTGATCTTCAGGCAAGTTTTATTTATTAAAATACAAATGAAATATCACTACACAAGAAAAATATAACTTGCAGCCAATTTGTCCATAATCATTGTGTACTACAGTGCATGGGCGTTGATTACTTGTCTTCTTTTATGAAGATTGATGATTTATATCTCTGAATCAACTTGGTATTTATTTAGTGAGTGACTCATATCCTTGAATAATAAAAACTTCAAACTTCAAACGTCTTCACCATCATGTGGTACTCTCATTTTCTTTTTGACACAGTGTTTTTTTGTGTAACATCTCTAGCTGTCTTGGAACTAGCTTTGTAGACCAGACTGGCCTCGAACTCACAGAGACCTGTCTACCTCTGCCTCCCAAGTGCTGGGATTAAAGGCATTTGCCACTATTGCCTGGTACTGATACTGCCATTTTTAATGACACCATAAAATTCGTATTTTTCTTTATCTTTCTGTTAAAGTATCCTTTTATATCAGTCTTACTAAAATTATTTTTTTCTCAATAGACACCATTTTTAAAAATCCTGGACAAGCTTGAGCCAGACTAATTCACAGCACAAAGAGCAGGGCAGGTGGGCATGAAATCCTACCCTGAGCTGAATTATTGACTTTTGATCGCTGCAGGAAGAGGGACAGTAAGTTTTCTTTAAAGATGTGAACCCTGGTCAGTCAACCACATGCCAAGGAAGGTCTGACTTCAAAAACGGCTAGGCAAATCAAATTAGAGTTAGTGGGGCACAGGGATAGGGAAGAAGAAAGCTCAAAGTTGAGTAGGTGGGATGGAAAGGCAAAAAGAGCGGTCAGAATCAGAGTTGAAAGTGGAATGGATATGTTCAAAGTACATTGTATGATTCTCAAAGAATTCATAAAAATACTGCGTTTTTTTTTTAAAAAACTAACTACAAATGACTACAGGTTCATATGATTTTTGATTAAATAATTTGGGGTGAGAAGATCTCAATATTTTTTTGTCTCTCTTTTTCAGATCAGAGGACATAGAAGCATTTAAATATAAGTTAAATAATTGTATAAGAAATAATACCAATTTCCATTGAAATTTTAACTTTGCAAATCTTTCTCTTAGACTAAAATTGAGAAGGAACCCTTTAATGTCCCAGTAAGAACAGTGATTAAATTGTTCTTTGTCATGTGGTCTTCAACATCCTGTCAAATCAGAAGTTGCTAGGACTGAAGGAGCCCATGCAGCCCATAGCTTTCGAGAATAAAAGCCAATTTTGTAACAACTCCTGTCAGCACAATGCTGGGCACCACCCAGCTGTTGCAGATTGTGGCAATGTGCTACCTCTATATTAACACAAAAGCAGTGGTCACTTCATTTACTGCCTTTCATTTTTTCTAAAACAGCATGCAGTTGACAGATGTGAAATTCATGGTTTAGAGTCAAATAATTTTCTGTTACTTCCTTTATAATGGGGAACTTCTCTAGGTTAACTTCCTCCTAGGAAAAATAATTAAAAATGCTACCCTGGAGAGACGTGAGGATCAGGATGATCACACAGGCAAACACACATGTGAGTACACACATATTCCTGTGAAGTTAAGCTAGCATTACTGCCAGCCCTTATCTTTAATGCTTGATATGATGTCACAGGGAGACATTATGTTTGGGACATTTTTCTAGCAAAATCTATTAAACTTGGCATTTCCAGATATATTCATTTCACAAATGGAAACTCCTTTATAGTATATGAACTATCCATCATGTGTAAAACTACTTCACAGCATGAACAATAATACTGACCATCATCCAGTTGCTGAGCTGCCAGACAGTCGTAACTGCTGACCCACAGTTCAACCTAGTCCTTAAAATGTAATAGTAAATGCTGTGACGTTAATGAACAACAGGGACCAATTTTAAAAACTTAATTATGTTGTTTATTGTTTAATAAATTAGAAAAGTCAAACCCGTGACCAAAAGACTCCTGGTTGTAAGGAAATAGAGCAAAATGAGAATGTCACACAATCTTAGTAACGATAAAAATGGTGAGGCGTGGGGAAATACAACCAATCTTTGCTGTTTCCCAATACATAATGGCCCTTGCCTATTTAATCCCCCTGCCAATTTGTTAATAATTATACAATACAATCATGTTTCAGGTCTTGATGTGAACGGAATCTGGTTTACTCTGACAGTTACAAGTGACTTGCAGTGATGGCAGAGTTCACTCAACCCGATACGGTAGGTTTTCCTTAGTGCTTTCAAGTCCCAAAGTGATAAAGTCCATCATTTCTGTCGAGGGGGTTACTGTGAATCGTAAGGCTTTAGTCTGGGATGTTGTTTGTAACTCTTCCCTTTGTGGGAGTGCTATATATTCAAAGTGCTTAGTCTATATATTTTTCATCCCTTCTCATCTCTAAATGTTTTTCATATATATATATATATATATATCCCCTTCTTTTTCGTTGCTAAGGATATTGCAGCTGTGCTGTTCATTTAATTCATCCCTGATTCCCAGTTCTCTTTTTCTGGCTGCTATAAAGTTTTTTTTTTTGTCTTCCTATTTTACCTCCATTTTTACCCCCTAGGTTATTTCTCGTTTCATGTTAGATGTGCAAGAGGAATTCTAGGTAATGAAAGTGCTTAATTGTGTCATTTGTTTGAATCACTTGTGAAATAAATCTTTTGAGTCATGTTTAAGTAGAAGTTTGAGGCTATAATGAATGCCATGGCTAGGTTTCTAATTCATTGTATGCACAACGAAATGGAAATTGTGACTAGTGAGGGAGGTAATTGCAACGCACAGGACTCTCATTATTATAAACAAAGGGAAAGTGGATGGTTTGGACAAGATGGAGAAAATGTACTGTTATACCAAAACCAGCACCAGGTAATTTAGGAAGAATGCATGTTTATTCTTTATATCTTTGAATACTAGGAAATATTCAATGAGTAGGAAGAATTTGTGATCTTATCCATGAATCTTACCCTCCTCTTAGAGTGTTCTCACATACAAAAGTACAAAAGGTTGAACAGTTCCTCTTCATTTCTGCTATAAGATTATTAATCCCACAGAAAATATTGCGAATTAATTCTTTTCACTATCTTTTTTAGTTATTTGTCTTATGATTTAGATAGTGCTGGTGACTGAACCCCAGACCTCCTACACTTTATATAAAATGCTCACCTTTTAACATTATCATTTTCACCTTTAACATTACCAAACTCGTATCAACAACAAGAAAAAATATTCAGAGACACAACGAGATTCAGAGGAGGAATACCAATCAAGGTATCAGTAAGGGCAGATGGAAAGTTAGGGTACAGTTTTTAAATAGTGGTCCAAATCAGGAGCAGAAGGAGAGAGAGCACGAGCAGGGAAAAAGTTTTAAACCCCAAATGAATATGGAGCAGATCTAACATTTAAGTTTTTGAGAAGTTAATAGGAGGATAAAACATAGACTGGGAAAGAAAATGAGGACCTAATCATGAGAAGTTTTACATGTGAGACTCAAATCTGAGGTTTTTCTTTTTTTTCTTTATAAATCATGAATCTGGTACCATTAGGGCTGTATAGAGGAGGGATCAGAAATGACAATAATACAAGGATTTAATGAGCATCCAGACCAAAGCAGTAAGTCTCAAACCAGAAATGCTATTAAAAATATAAGCATTTGCCTAAAATAAGATAGGGCTTAAACTTGATCTTTAAAATTGGAGTGGGTGAGGATGGCAGACCACAGAGAAGTTTGTAAACTTTAACTCAGACACATTTAATCTAAAACATACCTGAGAAAGGGTTAAATATCACTATAGAATAATAATTCACTTTAACTTGTTCCTTTTTTATAGTAAAATATCATTTCAAAATGAGACTATGGTATATTTACATTGAAATAAGATCAATTTTTAAAAAATGAAAGAATGAGAAAATTGCTCAATGTCACAATCCAAGTTAACAGCAGAATCTCCAAATAATTTGCTTCTTGCCTGTACTGTATATGAATTTTAGCCACAGGGTGGTTCTTTCTTTGCAGCGATTGTTTACAGTACAATGGAATCAGGCTAAGACTAGCTTGGGAAGATCCCCAGCCAATGTTTCATGAATCAGATGTTGAATATTCTTCAAACCTAAAATCGAAACTTGGATGAGGTATTTCTTAATGATTCAATGAGAAGTTCTGATTACCAAGATTCTTGCTCTCGGAACTATTTTTTTCTTACTGCCGTAGTGAAACTGGAGAAAACAGCGTCCGACGTGTGCATGTCTCTAGAACATTCTCACGCATGTAAAATGATGGATATATGTGAAGAATAAAATCTTTCTGGAGTCATACAGCTGTGATTTTGTACTACCTGTTATTTTCTGAGTGAATGGAAACATTCTTGTGACCTGAAATATTTTCTGTCACTATTTTTGGTCAAGGGAAATGACTCATCACCAAAAGAATAATCTCTTTTATAACAGTGCAAACATTTTGTTTTTTTACTAAAGAATTATAATGTTTAATGATGAAATGAATAAGAAATCATAATAATATGAAACACTATTGAAAATCCATGAAGCTATGCTCTTTGTGCTGCAGTGAAATATGAGGTGATTTGTCATACAATTTTATAAAATTATGTTCATTCTCACTTTTATTTTAGAAGTGCTTTCATGCTTCCCTGGAGTTTCATAACTATTACTTAATGCAGATCTATATTTATAAATGTATATCTGATAGTCAAAGAGGTGGAGCAGAAATATATTTAGAAAACTAACTGTAGGTTTCCCCTCATTTAAATTCTTCCCATTATTTTGCAAATAATACTATTCAAGCTAGAGCTCGCATAACTAACTATTACTAAAAATTTTATTAACTCTTGCGAAGATGAGAACTAAGGAGACCATTCTTTTTTTATTGACTTTATTGAGATCTGCATTTTTCTCTGCCCTTTTCCCTGTTTCCCCTCTCCCCTTCAATCCTCCTCCAAGGTCCCCATGACCCCAGTTTACTCAGGAGATCTTGTCCTTTTCTACTTCCCATGTAGATTGGATCCAGGAGTGAAAAAGACCACTCTTCTAAGCTCATATTTGAAAAATTCACAGTAAATAACACAACTTTCTCTGGTCCAAATAACAAAAGGAGACATTCTGTGAACAGGAACTTTAATGCGTCTGTGTACTGTGGTTAGGGTTCTTCTCATCTATCACTCACTCTGAAGAGATATCATGGAAGAATAATTTCCATGAAACTGATTGAATTTAATATACCCTGAAATCAAGTCCAAATAACCCAAAGCAGGATAAAAGCCATCTACCTAGGCTCAATCAGTCAAACTATAGACAAGTGTGCAAATAATGATTGAAAGAAAAATTCATTAACATATTTGGTTTTAAGTTTGATTTTGCCATAAATTATGAGTTTGATAAGAGCTAACCAACACATTAGCCTTACTACTTTAAACAAGATACTCAATCATGTTTGACATATGATTATGCCTCCATTCAATCCTAGCTAGAATTAAATGAAGTGGATGTAATACTACCAACACAATGTCTTAACTACCTAACCACATATATAATTTAGCAGGATGGTTTGCCTGAAACTGCTCCACATTGACACCATTTAACCCCTGATATTACTCAAAAGTCTTCTGTCACTTTAATTGTTTCTTAGTTTGTAATTGTCAGAGGCACTGGAAGTAGGTTAACTTATCCTCTGATAGCTACAGAAAAATTATCTATGAACTTGTTTGTAAATACTTTCATATATA